>NC_079560.1:15416250-15717500 GCF_015846415.1 Triplophysa dalaica | reverse complement strand
ACAAAAGTTAGAGAGCCAGTGGCGTTTACAGTTCTTCAAGGCATGGTCATTTTGACAATGTGAACTAGAATACATGCCCTGTATCAGATTAGTCATGCGGAAACATGAATGAAACCGAGATAATGAGAAATTTGGGTTCTTCATGTAATGATCTCGGACTGAGAGGGTGATTCGAGTCAGGCTGAGTCACGGCTGCTGACATAATGGAAAATCTGCAGCCGATGGCTAACAGGAAGTTTATTTTATATAATGAAGACACCCAGCACGACAGTAGCGACCAGCGGGAATTTAGGTTTTTCTGTTCTGTGTGTTGCTTTATTCTGAGATCCAGGCAATCGCTTGTGCCAGATTCAAATAACACAAATGGATTTTGCTGTTTGACAAAGCTTCAAAAAATAGGCAGATCATTTCCTGTTCGTAAAAGCGGGTCAAGCTGACGCACGGCTTTGCTGTCACTGTCCTTCTTATATGATGAGCTCAGACTATTGCTCTAGGCTCTGGACTTCAGCAGGACCTCATAGGAGTTCAAGTATGCTGATGGCCAATTACACAACAGCGATGTATAGCCCCTCTCTGCTGAATGAAGAACTACTGTGTCATTCTTATAAAACTTTTTTAAATTACTTTTGTGTTCCTTGAAACACTTATAAATGTAAAACAAAACAATAAGAGTAATTTTGTGACATTTTTAAGTATACACCCCCAGTCAAGGTTTCAAATTTTCCCCTCACATTTTAGAAAAAGTTTTAGTAAACTCCTCGAAATCATAAAATAACATGATTGTGACTGTGGGAATTATGGCTAAAAGCATTCCATATAAATAAACTATTGTATTTTATTATATAACATGATATGACTTTTCGCTCTGGATGAAGGACCATCACCTGCAGCTGAACCTTGCAAAAACACAACTGCTTGTAAACCCGTCCGACCCTAAACTCCATCACAACCGCTCCATTCAACTGGGCTCATCAACCATCACATCCTCCAGAACGGCCAGAAACCTGGGAGTGGTGATCGATGATCAGCTAAACTTCACAGAGGAGGTTGCCAGCACCACTCGGTCCTGTAGATTCAACCTCTACAATATCAGGAAAATTAGACCTTTATTTCCGAGCATGGTACGTAGGTCCTAGTCCAGGCTCTTGTTCTGCCTAGAATTTGTTAAATCGTTCTCTTGTCATTTTATCATTCAAATACTTTTTATTTTTGTTTTTATGTATCTACCTATGACTTAGAGAATTGCATTATTCAAGCTGCGATCTATAACTTTTATTTTAGAAGTAAACAAAACAACAACAACTTTATTGTTATTGTTATTCAGCAAGTACATATAAAAAACCTATTTGTAATTTCAAACAGAGCTGGCGATATAGAAGCAAAAAGATTGTAGAAGAACACAGTTTTTAATGACATCATTATGGTTTTTAATAAGTACACTCTTGCTTGTGTTATGTTTGCCACTCAAGGACGATCCAAAAAGATCAACCTTATCACCTTGAATTTGTACAGCAAACATTAGAATAGCATTTTGCACTAAATTAGGTACCTTGTGGTTTCATGACCTTAAAGTTTTATAATGTCAAATTTAACTGTTAAAAATTGTTCTTGCATCTTTCGCACAGAAAGCACACCGCAGTTAAAACAACACACTTCAGGTGGATTTCATAAACTTCGGTGTGCGGCTAAAAGATTTACACATGTGATTTAAGTATGAATCCTTGTTCTAAACATTGATCCTGCATGCAAACCTTCATTTATTTTCTTCTCTGTTGGGCTTTTATTCTTTAAATTCAAATAATTCAGCACAATTTGAAAATATTTATTCTTCTTAACAACTGTTATTTGAAACTGTGTTTTATGAGGATGTAAACCGCTGTGTCTGGCAGGAGGAATAGAGTCAGTGGTATTATAAAATGTCTGTAAATAGGGAAAGCCTTTAACACTGAGCTTGATCTGCATGCTAGATGGCAAGTAGAAGCCCTCCAACTCTGCCTTTATGAGCAAACATGCTGGGTCAAGAATAAATATTACCCACTAACAGTATTATTTATTTGCACTAACTGTCTGTGTTGTTGTGTAAAGATTTGCAAGTAGAATGAGGCGTTAAAACAGAAAATGTCTTAATTTACCGTTAATACAGTAAATGCCAGGTTAAGATACACAACAAGCTCTTTACCTTTGGTAGTCGCTTTTGTCCAAAGCGACTTACATTGCATTATCCCATATATTGTTTTCTACATTAAGTATGTGCAATCCTCTGAGTTAGAACCCAGAACCTTGGCATTGTTAGTGCCATGCTCTTACCACTCACCTGAATAATATGTAAAAGTCTGATGCAATGTACTCTAAGATTTTCACTGTACAATTAGGGTGGCCAGAAGAATTCATGATAGCAATGTTGTATTTATTAAAATAATAAATTAATGATGAATTTAACTTAATTATGTATTTAGTTTTTTCTCATTTTGTTTTGAATCACACCCTAAATATAAGTGAAGACATAGAGAGAGTTTGTTATGGCATCATGTTTGTAATACACATATAGCTAAGTCTTCATTGGTGTATAAAGGCCTACCATAATGAAGTGTTGCGTTTTTTATTATCTTAGAATGAACCTTTTCTATCTACATACATAGCAGGTCGCTTGCATGGAATTCGCCATGTTGTGTCAGTTATATTAGTGCTTTGAAAAGGGGGGGAGGGTGAGTTAGTCATGGGTTGCGATTCGACCTCGCCGCTACATTTCACTTACTGGTCTCTTAGGATAAAATGGTGAATGGTTGTAAATCCATCACCTACTTTGTTGAAGTGTCAGCCAGATTTATTATGTGCAATACCATATGTACTGTGCAACACAATATTAATATTCATGGTTATCAAAATAATTATCATGATCATTGACAATACCGGCACATTGTGCCAACCCTGAGATTGACGGTTTTACACTCATCCACTGTGCCCCAGTTCTTTAGTTTGCATATATTACTGTTTAGTTTTGACAGAGTCTCAACCTCAGACGTCAGACACACGGACCGTTGGCTGAACGTCTGATGCATAAAACACACTTTAAACACTTTAGCTCGTTGAAAGTCGTCATCTGATTGGTTGAATTCCACAGGATTTCCAGGATTTCTTGCGTGTCGCATTTGTTAACGGTCCGCCTGGAAACAACACAAAGCTGTCTAATCGAAAAAGCAAGCTGTTGTGTTTACATCGGTTGCAATAATTTATCACGATCCACTATATGCCAAATTCTTAAAAGTATGCAGGGTTCATGACATAAACTCTTCAATGTTTTTGCTATTAACTTTTGACATGTTCACGAAGGTACACCGGTCTGTTACTGTGGGGATATTTATACGCCTCTTAACATGACGCGGCACAAAACGAAACGTGATTGGTTGCTTTACCTGTCAGCAATGTGGCTTCTTGGGCGGCCCTTTTCCAATGAATGCGACCAAAGTTCCCATACGATCAGTATGAGGTCTGGCTATGCGAGAATAGTCTTGGTACAAAAAAACATTATGGCAATATTATTTTTAGTGATTTAGTGGTTTCATTAATTTGATTAATTTCATTTGAGCAATGGATATGACATTTTCTCTCAAAACTTGAAATATAAATTCTTCTTAATATAAATAAATGTATTACCAATATAGGCTGCTGCTGTATAAATGTTCCTAACCCCTGATGATAGAATATAGACATCAGAAGAATATAAAATATTCATGCGTTATAGATGTGACAAAAATGATGCATGTTTGTGAATTCTGTGAATTAAAATGTGCAAACCAGAAGCAATAATACCCAACAAACGGAGATGTTTAACATTATTTTACAACCTCGTAAAATACAGTACTTCGATTTTCCTGTGAGATCAAGGTGGAAAATAACAATGTTTTTCTTGTATTAGCATTAGCATCTTCATCACACTTACCAGCAGGCATTTGCAGCCCACAAAAGCTTCTGGGAAACGTGAGGCCTTTTCATCATCCCATTCATTACATCATCTCGTTCTCTCGCACGCATTCTCTTCAGCTCCTGGGTCAAGCATTATCTCGTTCATTGGCGGGCTAATCTTAACACAGCCTGTCATCTCTCGCCCGTATGCCGTTGAGAGACTTGAGGGCGAGAGTGTGAATCACTCCAGCTGTGGCGAGTCAGGAGAGGCAGTGGACGGGGCCTTGATGTTTGTATGTGAGGGGGAAGATCCTACTGACCCCAGATGGAGGACAGAGGTCGGGAGTCATCTGTGGTTGATGCTACAGGACAGTTCTGCTCTACTGGTTCTACCCCAAAGCGCATCCCTGGAGATGACTGCACGCTGACTCTCTTCACGCATGCTGACTGAGCTGCATGTTAACCATTGCATGCTTTCTTTGAGGAAAAGAGAGAATCTGATAAAAACGAGAGATCAAGAAAGAGAATGACCAAGTCTGTTGTATGTCATAATAAATGCTTTATTGCAAGATATGAACATATGCTTGTTTTATAAAAAAATTAACATTTGATGTTAGAGAATCATTCATTATTCTACCAGCGTCCACAGTTACATTAACTGTCATAACTTCACCAACATTATCATTTGATTCGTGCATATTCCTTTGATTTAGGAATATTAATGATGACGTTTTAGAAGTTCTGTCTATCTGTCTATGTGTTGGAAATATTCAGAATTGAATGGTAGAGTTCTGCTTACTGTGCAGCACGGCATACTTTTGTAATCAATAAACAGCAATAATAATTTGACACAACATCATTGCTATTATGTGACCTCACTGTTTTGCATTTTAAAAAGCTAATTTGCATTGAAATTACATTTTGTCCTCTTGAGAGGCTTTAGGATTGTGTCAAATGCACTGAATGCAATGTAGGTCGCAATATTCAATATTTGCTCAAATTTTTCAAAAATATCTGCTTACATGTTGCTACTAAATGTTAATAAATATTTGTAAAGAAATATTAATATTAAAACAAATAAATATAAGTAATTATATAGTGTTTTTGCAATACCAACCAACTGAGAATAGTGCATTACAAACCCTCTTTCTCCAAGCCTACACTGCTTAAAAGGGTTTTCACAGCGATGCCATCCACAAAAGACCATTCAGTCAACGTTTCTTTAAAGGTGAAATGAAGTTCTATGAAGAATGATCTCTTTCTTACTTTTTTATGATCAGAAGAAAAAACTTTCGCCACAAAGAACCTTTTGTGTGACAGTAAGGTTGTTCAGATGTTAAAGGTTCTTTTCAGAACCAAAGGGTTCTTCTATGGCATTGAAAAACATTTTGAAGCACCCCTTTTTAAGAGTGTAGGGGTTACACTATATTATTTCTCAAAGTTTTCATAGTATTTTCATAGAGGGCTAAGAGCAGATATTTACTATCTTATGTTCTGCATCTTGAATGATTTCTGAGACACTATGTGAAAGTCAACAGCTTAGCACTTGTACAAATTGGCTGATTTTAAGTGGTTGTAAATAGAGCTTTCTAATAAAAAGCAAACTCTAATTGATCAGTAATAAGAAGCCTATCCTTGTAATGCTGTTGACTCTATTGACATTTGTATATTGACTTTGTTGATGAGAAATATAGTATAGTGTCTAGTATTGACATTATTCATAAAATATACAGGACTTTTGCCCTATCTGTTGTTTGTGCACTTGAACAAACCTCATGAGCTTTCTACTGGCCAATCCGGAAGCTGTAAACACAATTATGCTCTTACTCTGTATTCAGACCCATCACTGTGACACAGTTGCCTCTTTCCTCCTTCATCAATTTCCATTCCCATGTGTTCGATACCTACCAATTGATTTCTTATACTGAGTGACTTGGAAGCAAACCTAGCATTCATAGCTTGAATTTTGTCAATAATATGCAACACGCCAGACCTCACATGTGGCCGATGACTTTCCAGACTTGGAGAAATCAATTGAGACTTGCCTTGAAATGACAAAGGTGAGAAGAAGGCTGGACCAGAGAGTGGGCGAGCATTTATGGTGGAATGCAAGAGACGTGTAAGCTGTCAGCAGGAACCTAGAGGAGAACGACCTCTATGGATGACAACAGCTCTGAATGACTTTTGCCAGTAAAGAAGATCAGATTTTTCATAATCTCAATGATTTTTCAATAGCGATTATTTTAGTTTTAAAGATTCCTTGGAATGTGGTAAGATACAAAACAAATACCCGAGTCTGACTTGTAGTTGCTTGTCTGGTTTCGTTGGGATATAGATAAGTTTAGGGTAGGTGTGGGGTTTGGTGATGTAAAATACATATTCAGGTAGTAGGGGAAAGCACAATTTTTCAGAAAAAAAAACATTTTAATTGATCATTTTAGACAGAGATATGGTTTTGCAGTGGACATAAACTCACAAGTTTGGTCTAGGAATTCCAAGTGGTATTTTGTTGAAATGTTGAACGACTTTTGCATAATTTAACTATGAAGAAAAGTTGAAAAGTACACATTGGTACTTTCAACCTGTCAGTTGGGACGAAAGTAATACACCAAGCTAGATATTTTGGTGTTACTCTTGTTTTTACTAAATTTAACTGACTATGTTCTTTTGTCAATATGTAACTACAAAAATGTTTCAAAATTAACCGGAAAGTTCAAACTTTGAAAGGTTTCAAAGTATTTTTTGATTGGCAATGTCAATCCATTTTATGTCACGGTTCTGCCTATCATGTTTGGCTAATTCTTGGTCTTGAAGCAGAACCAAAACAGAATTCCATGTTTTATGTGGGAAGGATTGGAATATCGCATACACACAAAAATTTAATTTGTGGAAATTAATGATCAACAAAATGGGGAAAGCAACATGGACAAGCGTGAGGATCCTGACCTTTCCGGAACACCTCCTGAAGAGTCTAAAGCATAATTTATGGTCATGCATAGGACCTACGCCGTAGGCTGTGCATAGTTCTGTGAGGCCTAACATGCATCTCTCCAAAAATGTAACTCAACTCAAAGTGGATCGCAAGCGCTGTGATTGGGCTGTTTGAACTCCTCACTCAGGTCAAAATACTCTGCGATAGCGTCATGTTTACTCAAACACATTTCCGAATTCATTATCTAAGTAAATTATTTGTATTTAACATCTCAAAATACACTATACATCGTATCGGAGTATGTTCAATCCCCTGGGATTGAACATTTGACATTGGTGTAGTGCCATGCTCTTACCACTGAGCCACAGAGCTAGCAACTGCATTTACATTTACATTTACATTTAGTCATTTAGCAGACGCTTTTATCCAAAGCGACTTACAAGTGGGGTAGATAATGGAAGCAATTAGGACAGCATAAGTACAACAAAAGCATAAGTGCAATCAAAAAGAAGACTAGTCTCATATAACCTAACACAGTATACGGAACCATTCATTCATACTTTTTTATTTTTTATTTTTAAGAGTAGAGAAGAAAAGAGTCAGAACAGATCAGTCAGATGTTGGCAGAAGAGATGTGTTTTCAGGCGTTTCTTAAAGATGGCTACAGAATCTAAAGATCTTGTAGCAGTGGGCAGATCATTCCACATAGGTGGAACAGATCCGGAGAAGGTGCACGAGAGAGATTTTTTACCTTTATGGGATGGCACCACAAGACGTCGTTCGTTTGCAGAGCGTAGGGATCTGGCGGGTACATATGTCTGCATTAACTGTCACTGCTTCTTCTTTGGCTCTTGTCTTGGATACACAAGCAACACCAACGTGGACACAGATGCCTAGTGGTCATTGCCTGTAGACGCAGACAACGATGTACAAATGAAAACAGACGCTTTGCCTACGATGTAGCCCATAACTTGCCCTTAAGAGGTCAAACAAAAAGAGTCGGAGAGGGAAGAATAAAATTTTAAAGATATATTATTTTCCAATCTGACCAACACTCTCAGTGCTCTTTTATTTTTCAAAACCCCAATTTTGGATGTCATTTACCTCCTCTGATCTGCTCTTAACAGGTTAACCACAGGTAGGAGCAGCAGGAGATGAGGAGCACGCTGGAGACTGACTCCAGTATTGAAAACATGTGCAATTTTGTGGAAAGACAGCACCTGCCCATCGAATCCCCAGTCCCACGGACAACAGCTACTGTACCTGCATTTCATGCAATCAGAAAGTATGCAGTCATGTTATCTGTATACACAGATTGATAAAAATGTGTTGTTTGTGTACACAAAACTCTAAAAAATGCAAACGTTTAACTTTTCTTTTGTCAACTCAATCGTCATCATATACAAAAAGTTGTATGTCATTTATTGAAATGTATAATATATTATAGATTCTCTGTAATCAAACATTTGAAAATGAAGGCTTAATAACTCATTTTCCCGCATTGCACACTCTTAAAAATATTGGTGCTTAAAAGGAACCATTTTTATTTTTCAGAGAACCATTCATTCATAGGTACTTTAAAGGATCATCTCTTTCCTACCTTTTTATAATCTGAAGAACCCTATTTGCCACAAAGACCCTTTATTTATTTCTGGAGTAAAGGTTCTATGTTGTCAAAGAACTGTTTGAAGCACTTTTTTAAGAGTGTACAATTGAATATGTTTTAACATTCTAAGTTTAAGATCATAAGTGTATTTTATTGGGGGTCCATAATTTAAACTGTACAAAGAGTGACAGAACATTGCTGTGTAACACAAATGGTGCCGAGCAGATAGTATCTCAGTGAAGATGCTGTAAAATTCAGATTCAAGGACCAGAACTCTCCCGTTTAATCTCATAATGTCAAATGCTGTTAAAAGTCATCTTCTATATTTTAATAAAATAAAATCAGTCCAGAAATTGTGCAAAAATCTCATAACACAGTTGCACTGGTAAGGTGGACTCCCGCTCTGCATATTTTGTGTCTCTCTCTTGTTTAAGACACCTGATTTAAATCGCCAGCTCGTTAGAAGAGAGCTCAATGAATGAATCGCACCGATTGACGTGTTCCCTGAACAGTGTTCATTGCTCTCTACTCACTGCACACAGGAAATCGGCTGAAGTTAATTTAAGAACACGAATACAGCATCCTCTCACAGACAAAACCTACCACGAAGGTTTTAAGGGTTATTTAAAGCGTGATCTTTAGATTTGCGTACTCACGTTTAGTGCCCTTTGGATGGAACATATACGGCCATTTCGAACTGGAATTATGGCAGAATATCTAGTGATGTTTACTTCGCAGGGCTCTAACGGGTGTATTGAACAAAGAAGCAGGCAAAATATGCAGAGAGGGTGTCCGCGAGGACCAGGATTGAGAACCGAGTTAGAGTATCTATAACCCTCTCTTTTATCGTCAAAGCAAAGGTAGGTGACCAACACACAAAAATTCAGTATATTTAATCCGAATGGGAAAACTCTTTTGATTCGCCCTTATATAGAAAGTTGACGGAAAATAGCTTTTGTCCTGATCTGCTATTGGCCGTTACTTCAACTGGTAACTTAATTCCCCAGAGATTTACTGCCTTTGACTGACATGACATGCGATTTGAAATCATGAATATTCCATGTCCCCAATCAAAATTCAGAAAAACTCCGAATGGCCACAATGGGGCTTCAGGTCCCGCGTGTGGTTGAGCGATTTAAAGATGTACAAAGCCGCAATTTCCTGCATATGTAATGAATGTTTAATATAAAATACACCAGAGCCCTCAACACTTATGCATTTAACACATCAAGACCGCAATCATTTCTCACACGCTGTGAAGCAGCTGATCTCTGGGCTTTCTCTGAATGAGGCCCACTTAACAACCTAATAACATATCATATGCAGTAATAAAAAGATTACTCACTTCAAAACGATAGGTTAAAATGAACGAATAACCCAATGCTTGGTTACCATAGGACAAATTTGTCAGTTAAAGGGGTAGTACACAAGAAAATAAATGCTCTGTCATCATACGTTTCAAACATATCAATGTAGTTGTTCTGTTTACCACAAAGAAAGATATTTGTAAGAATGATAGCAATTTTCAGTTCTGTGACATCATCCAATAACAAATATTGTATATAGGGTTTGTTCTGTTGAACGAACACAAGTGGGATATTTTGAAGAATTTAGGAACACAAACGATTCTGGAGCACCTTTGACTACCATTACATTTTTCCTACGATTGCAGTCAATGAAGCTGCTAACATTCTTACAAATATCTTTCTCTGTGTTAATCAGAACAAAGTAATGTATACAGGTAGGAAAGGACATAAGGGAGAGCAAATTATGACAGAATTTTCATTTTTGGGTGAACTATGACTTCAAGGCTTCAGGCTAAAAATGAAGATAAATGTATTGAAAGCTTGTCAATGAAGGCCATTTCTGCAAGTCTGTTATTACCAGAAATCAAAACTCCGACTGAGGCAAGCCCCCTCGTGTTTTGTGGTCAATGAATGCCCAAAAAAATCATTTTGAAGTTATTTTTTTTAAAAATATGATAAAAAAATAATTGTAACGAGATAAAAAAAACACACTCGCAATTTGAATTCGTGTGTTTTTGAATGAGTGGCGCTGCAGCGTTTGGGAGCCCTGACGCTTCCGCTGGGTCCTAAAACTCGAAATTTCGCCAAATATATAAAATATGATTTCCACAAAAGTTTATGACTTCCCTAAATGTTTCGGACAAAGAAAAACAAAGCAAGGGATCGTGCCAAACAGTGATTTTGATCTATGTTTGAAATAGGTTGGTTATAAAAAGCAAGTGTTTGCGTCGACAGTCATGTAAATTAATAGAAACAGTCGACAAAGATTAATAAAAACAGTCGACAAAAAACAATTTCAACCCAACTGGCGATTGAACTTTCACTCTCAGACTTGCACTCTCAGACACCTTCGCATCCTGCGCAAGTGATGTCACTTGCATTTGACATCTGCACTCTTAGCACACTGCTTGAAAGCAACTCCATTTTCAATAGAAGCTTACAAGCGCGCCATCTTGCAGTCATTGCTGTAAGTTTAAATATAAATGTTTTGTCCATGTATGACAGAATATATGTCAGTTAAAAGCCAGTGAGTGGTGTTTGGAGCAGTCAAAGTGTGCTGCTTGATTATGTTCAGCTGCCCACAGTAATCTGCATGGATGACCAAGATGTTTTAGAGGCCATGGACATATTACAAAAGGCAGAATTTTCAGAGGACGAAATTGCAGCTTTGGAACCCTACAGTTTGGTCTTCACTGAAATCAAAGATATGCACGTATTCCTTGAACATGTTGTCGACGTCATGACCCTGAAAGTGTTCTGTCAAGTTGAAAACAAAATGCATAATGTGGCATTGTATCTTTTTGCATCACTTCTTTTGCTTTTTCTTATGTAAGTGTTACAAGTTTTGCAAGACAGTATATTGTAGCTTACCCAGTAATGAAAATTAGGAGACTGTAAATTGACGTATTTAAAATGTTAAAAATAATTTGCATAAGCTTAAAGGTTTTGATGTCAATTGTAGCGATTTTTGCTGCATGTTAAAATAAGGATGAGTTTAACTCACCAAAATAAGATTCTCCACCAGATCTATCAAGATCAAATACATGAAATGAGTTATTTAAAACGTCAATTTCAGTCAAGGAATTAGTTTGGCTCAAAGGAAAATACGTATAATAATCGTCATTACACACACATATTTTACAATTCTAATTAGCAGTATAGTGATAACATTCATATATGTATTCAGCAGATGCATTGATGATTTTATACACTAACGTTATCTCATGACCATAAGTAACGTGACTTTACCAAACAGAATTAAGAGCAGAGGTAGCATAGATCGAAACACAGTTTAAGTGACCCGTTTGTGAGCGTGAACACAGAGAACCCATCACAAATGCCTTTATGGTTTTTATTAAACTCTATTCTACATGGTAAACATAATGACAACAAACAAATACATGAAACAAACGCGCTAGGAAGCGCAGAGAGAGAGAGAGAGAGGAGAGTGAGAGTGAGAATGAGAGAGAGAGTGAGAGGGCAT
Source organism: Triplophysa dalaica (assembly GCF_015846415.1). NCBI lineage: Eukaryota > Metazoa > Chordata > Actinopteri > Cypriniformes > Nemacheilidae > Triplophysa > Triplophysa dalaica. The sequence continues at coordinate 15,705,549 of NC_079560.1, read as the reverse complement.
GGCCGCGAGGCAGGAAAAACATGTCTGAAAACCAATAAAATCATCTTTAACAAAGAGGCACGATCTTAACGCAGCTACTCTATATTTAGAGACGGATACTTGCAATCTCGGTGTTGGACCAATGTCCATATGCGCTAGGATGGAAATCTTGAATGGTTTCAGAATGCAGTCCTGTTGAAACGCTGAGTTTGGGTTCTGGGTCCAAAGTTCAATGGCCTATTGGGACTCCCCAGGGGGTGAGCCCCAAGCGGGGTGTCCCTTGGATTGTCCTCCGTGTCCTTCTTTCTTTCCTTTCCAATTCCTAATTCAAAAAGCTATCTACTCGAAGTGGATTGGTGATGGTGTTTTAAATGCATACCTGCCCTGCCCCCAGATGGTATTCGGGTCAATGCCATGAAAGTGATTAGTTTGCCAGAGAAAGTTCCTTCGTTCCTCATGGCGCCTCATTTGCATAGCTCTGACAGGATGGTCAGTTTGCATTTAATATCTAAACTTAGTTATGGACGTAGTATGAGATATGCTATGGTTTTAATACATAGCTCATCATATAGGAAATTCGGAGAGTTGTAGTTACATATGAAACATGCAAGGCATTGAACTGTGAATCATTCGAATGTATGAATATATCAAATGAACCCTAAATCAAAACTTGTATATTCAACAGTTACAGAGTACTTAAAATGGCATGAGCGCCAACACACAACCTAGACATTTAGATACATTTACAGAAAAGGATAGTTTAAATCAAATAAAGTTCCTATTTGTCAGAGAAGTTCTCTGCTTAGCCTCAGATGTTAAGTTAGAGATGAGACAGAGACTTATCACCAATGCTTTGAAGCTAAGGAGTCGTAAATATCCTACAGAGGAACCAAATGGTCATCACACTCTCTGTGAGAGTTCTAAAGACCGAAACCAGACCTATGGAGCCATGCTTGCTATGGTCTTTTGATGATGGTATCTAGAAACCAGGACAAAAGGGAGTGAGGCTTTTCTCTCAATGATCCAGTCACTACACAATTTAAAGGAAATGTTCAACAGCGTTTAAAAAAATATAAACGGATGATATAAAATATTGATAACATTTACAGTTCATGTGTCTTAAATGCAAATGACGTCGCTGGCAGCGGTGAGTGCAGATGTCGACTGCAAGTGACGTCACTTGCACAGGAAGCAAAGGTGTCTGAGAGTGCAAGTCTGAGAGTGAAAGTGCAGTTCTGACGCCAGATGCTATTGGAACTGGGTAGGTTGTTACAGAAATGATCCAATAAACATCTGAAATAACCCAACGTTTTTTAGAGTGTATACATGAATACGGTAATCATTCAGTACCATGACATTCCATCACCATACTATTGTACCACCACAGTATTTTCCTGTGAGTTAAGATACATTAAAGTCAGTTATGACCACATTTGTCAGACCTTTGCACGCACAGAAAGTTTGAACTAAATTAGTTTCATTGAATTTATCTGGGCCAACACATCTATTGGTAGAAGCAATAAACTGCATTAAAGGAGCCATTCCACTCAACTGTGGCATCTAATGAACCACTGAGGTATAACGCGGCACAACAAATTTAGACTACATTACATAAGGAACTTAGGAGTCTTTCGCAACAGATATAGAAGGAAACACTTTGATTAAACATGGCAAAATGAATCACAGCGAGCTCAGTCTAGGCTGGAATCAGCGCTGAGATGAACTGACTTGCCCTCACGATACATTCAGTGCTGTGTTTCATATGAGAGGATTGTGGTACGGGCGGATATTGTACAGGAGCATTGAGTGCTATTAGCCCTAAAGGTCTATTCTCATGCTGACCTGTTTCAGCTCCACTTCTCTTGAAGCCGACTGTGTCGTTGTGCCCAGAAAATGAAAGGCGACCTGTTTGTGGCTTTCTGAGGTACTGATAAAAATGGTAGTTCACCTCCAAATTTAAATTCTGTCATCATTTTCTCATTATCATGTTGTTCAAAGCCTGTATAATATTTATTTCAGTGGAACACACAATAGTATATTTTGAGAAATGTCTTAGTGGTTAATAGGGGTCAATGTTGTTTAGTAACCAACATTCTTCAAAATATCTTCTGTTGTGTTCTGCAGATGAAAGAAAGTCATAATGGTTTGAAATGTGATGAGGTGGAATAAATGTCGAAAGAATGTTACCATTTAGATAAACCATCCGTTTAAATTGTGTTCTATTTATAAACACATTCATTTTGGCAATGAAAGCACAACAATTAGATTTCATACAGATTAGATTATTATGCACCAGACGCTGCAATTTTCCAATTTTCATTTGTACTGTGTTAGTTCTGTTTAGAAAATGAATATACTTGCAGAAGCTATTTTACCTTCTCTACTTAAGATGCTTATAGGTTACCAATTACCATGCCAATTGTTATTAAACCAGGTTCATCTCATTTTACATCTTCTCCTGATTACATTTTCAGGAACCGGCTCATCTGCTTTGTTCAAGAGCTGTTGTTGTGTGGAAAAAACAACAACAACAGCATCAAGATAACACCTAACTAATCATGGCTGTGGAAATGTTCTATTAACATCTGAGGACATTTCTCTTCAGGGAAATCTATAACCTTGATGTTTTCCTATTCACAATTTAAGATGTCGTTGAAGATGCTGATGGAAAGTTATTGGAATTCAAAGATGTGATGTCCTCAAGTGACCACCGTAGTGATATAACTAACTCTATATGTAATCCATGTGGTGACCATTATTTAAAGCAGTCTTTCATAGTCGTACTTTAGTCAAATATGTTATCATTCACAATGACTTTGTAAGTTCATGTACAACAGAGCAATCGTGATGGAGTAACAAGGGCTTGAATATCTTGGATAACGGTTATAGATGTCTTTCTCCTAGACAGCAATGATTAAATGGAGAAATTGAGTTTTTCCAGATGAGGTGTTTCTCCTATAGAAAAAAATGTACTTCAGAAGAGATCTTAACAATATCATATATTGGGCTGAGATGTGTGAAGTCTGCAGTTCTGTCAAAAAGTCATTGATTTCAATGAGAACATTGCTCTTAAAATTGATCCAAAACCAGATTATTTTATCCAAACAATCCACTTCTTTTAAAGCTCCACGCATGTTTTCAACAGTTGTCAATGTTGTATTTATTTGAATTTCCTCCTAACAATTATAGGAATCAAATTTGATATTTAACAAAAGAGAGAAATATGAAAAAGCAACATCTGAGCAATAAAATGTTTCTCATCTGACCATCTGACCATAGTATAAAAATAATGTTGCTGCTATAAAAATAGTGTGTTGCTGTGGTTATTGAGATAGATATAAACATAATTTTTCAAAAGGCTTCCATGAACATTCCTCCAAAACAAATGAATCAGAAACAACAAGAGGGTGAGAACTGTTCTCACTTTAATAGAAGATAAAGCTATTTGCCAATGAGGTAAAATAAAACATTTTGTTAAGATATGAGAAAAAGAAGTCATATTATTTGCACCGAAATTGCCTATCAAGTATAGTACATCGATCTTGCTTAATGTATTTTTAATGAACAACACACACACAACCTTAAAAAAAGCAATGGATTAAGAAAACGACTTTTGTGGTTTATGTAAACCTTTACATGTCCCTAGAGTCTATTACTGAGAGGTTTACTAACAGCAGACTCTCGCTATCTCTCTATCTCTTTCCAATATGTTGAGTAGAAAAATGCAAAAGTCAACGTTTAATTGTTTCATAACAATCCATAGGAGAACTTCTCATCCAGCGCTTACCTCTTCCTCCCAGCCTGGACATCCAGAAGCCCCCTTTTCCCCCCGGGGAAATCAAACCCCTTCTGCTCTCGCCATTACTTCCACTCCTACCATATCTCATCCAGACGGACACCTTCTCTCCTGTGTGATTCCCTGGCAAAGCTTATATCAATCTCAGTCAGAACTTTTACTCGGAGCACCTATTTCTCTTTCTATCTAATGCGTCTCCAAGCACGTAATCCCCAGCTCAAGCAGTCTGCGTTATTCTTAAAAACATATCACCAAGGGTTTAAAACAGGCGGCTCGCTGTTGACATTCGATAGTGGATTTGCATACTGGAAAAGGTTGTGTTACACAAATGACCTTTCTAGTGCCATCTCTTGTCTTTAGAGGTTAAACATCCTATGTGATCGGAGAAACAGACTGTAAACACTATCCGTCGCTCTCCGGTCATTTATTTGAATTATTGCATATTGAATTCAACTCTCTTCCACTTGCACAAGGGAACTTTAAAAGACTAATTGTAAGACCATATGTGTGTGTGAAGAATCAATCATTTGGGAATCTGTGGCCTTTATTGATTTACTGTTACACGACAAAACGAGTATGAAGGTTCTTGAGTCTGAAGCAGAGTTGAGGTTGAAGATTTAATAGCAGTGCAGACCCTGTCAAAGATGTTCAATTCTCATGTTGTCCTGCTGAGACAAATAACACTGCTAACACCGTTCTTACTTGATTTCTCTCGTTAAATCAGCTGGACAGCATTATAAGACATCATAGGTGGGCTCCTGGCATGAAGGTGGGCATCAGCCTTCTGCTGGCTTCTGAGATGCATGATGTACTTGGATGAAATGCAGTCTCACAAGTTTCCAGTGTTGGCAGTAAACAGCAAGAAATCTCACCGTTGAAACACCGCTAACATGATATTCAGATATCTTTTGCATGCTTACATTGATAAATCACAATTAAAGCTTAGTTATTGCTGCCTTGGATTATTTTTCTTTCTAAAGGCCTGTTTACAACAAGTTCATTAACTCTAAAGTATAGATACTACATTTCTTGACTGATATCGGTAATTATTCAGAGTGCAATACCTGCTGATACCGATTTTGATGAATAAATACAGTTTTTTTACTCTCAAAATGGTATAAATGCATATAAAGACTATTGAAATTGAACATCAAACTGATGATGTTTCTTAACATTTTCTACACAGATCACAAATTAATTACATTTTTCTGTCCTCTTTTGATTGACAGTATATATCGACCCTAATCATTGGCTGTTTATGTAAAAAAAAAAATGCAGATAGAGTGAATAATAGTTTTTATTGACCAATACCGATTATTGGCGTATACATCAGTGCATCTCTACTTTAAAGTGAAACCAGTTTAGAAAAAGTTTGAATAAGAGAAAAGGAGAGTCCAAACCACAACTATCACGTTAAAGATACAGAGAAATAAAATGACTGGAATTTCCAGCCAATGAAAGATAAAACATTAGCCGATTTCAAAAAGTGCCTTGTGAGACCACTAGTGTCATTTTCTCATGAAGGGCAGAACAGAGATGGCTTCAGTGTCCATTTGGTCTCCATTTAACCTTACATTTTATATATAAATAAATTATAATCTGCTCATTTTTGATGACATAGACATATTCCTGTGTGTAACAAATCATTTATAGGGCCGTGTGTGTCGGGGCTTAGTAAAGGCTGATGATTCTTGTCATGTATTATGGCTCTGATATACTTCAGCAGTTAGCACACAAGGCTGCGTAACTGGGGCAAAAAGGACAAATACCTGTGATGGATAATGTTGACACGTTCCTTTTAGTCCATGAGCTACCACTTTAATTATTAGTGGTGTTTGCTAAAACAAGCTCTATTATTACTCATATAGAGTTAGAGATTTTAATTTACTCGGCTTGCTCCATTTTTGTGGTCATGAGTCTTACATCATTTTGAGGACAGCTATGCTATTACTTTTCAGGCACCCAGACTTACGACTTACCTTTCTACCTGAAAGACTGTTTGGTCGGCTTGCTTCATTTGAAACATTTTGCCTATGAACAGCAGGGCTATGCAGGTCCAAAAGCTACGCCAACCATGCTAGCAATACCACCAGCAATCTTAACAACTACTAAAACCGCTTTGGATTTGATTTTCAAACTTTATCGTTTTGTTTGTGGTTTGAACGCCAGAGAATCTTCAGTATTTGTCGACTGGCTGTTTTTGCTGAAGACGGAACTTCCTTCGCCAGAATGGCCATATTAAGCATTGCATTCAATCCCTATTCATTGTAATGGCAGTAGTGCATCTTGTTAATATTTATGAATGTATTTTTAGTTGCTTCTTATCAAATCCAGGAGCTAAAATTGTAAAATAAAATAAAACTGTATTATTTTAATTAGACTCTAGATAACAAGCGTACATTTCAGACTATTACCTGCTAACCCTGCTAGCTTGATACCCCAGTTTTTCTTTCACATTAATTTAGAAACACCACTTTTTGTTGACTAATTTGTACATTTCAGCATGATTTGCTTTTATGCCACATATGGTGAAGGGTAGGGCTGGGGCTTCTGTATTGCTTTTTGACTAATCGTATGTTATTCTACGATTCACATCATACAAATTCATACGGGTTAGCCACCTTGCAAAATAGTTATGAATTCATGTGTGATCAGGCTGCTCATTGTTTTTGATCAGACATTACATCTACCTTCCTTGGTGGGAACATGATTCTTAGGGACAGCTGCATCTTTTGCCTGGATGAGCTCCACTCAAATTGTTATCAGAAAGTGTACAGTCTAGTTATTTGTATGCTTTGAGCCATATCATTTGATTAATAGTTGATGTTACGCTTTTCCATTATCACATATTAATGTTTCATGTTAACGTTACTGCCAATACATAACACGCCGTAAATCCCTCTACATGACACCAATTTATTAAAACAGAAGTCTCAGTTTGATAAAAATTTATTAACATTATAGTAAATCTCAGTTTAGAGATTGTGTTTTTCATTTGCAAGAGCATAAATCTCCTGTGGTCTTTCGGTATTCTTAAATGTTGCACTTGGTTGCCAGAGATGAGATTGTTTTGTATCTCCTCCTGTTTGTTTTGCCTTTTGTAAGCAGTAAAATCTGGTTGCCACTGAAGTCTCTAAGGAGAAGACATTTAAACAGGTTGTATCTCAGTGTTTCTGTTTGTTTTCTAGGGTGGCACTCCTGAATATAATCTGTGCAGCCACCTTCTCAGCGTAATTACAACAAATTTGGATGAAAAATATTTCCCAATGGCTACATGTGAAGTTGCTGAAGTTTTGAAATGTGTCTCCTCCATTCTAATTAGGTAGGAAGATAGTGGTTTTCCAGTTTTTAGGTATTCATGAAAATATTCATCATAAAAGCATGGCTCGCCAGGCTCTCACCTCACTCCCTCACTCTGCTCACAGTCCCCAGAGTTCTAATCACCCGCACATGTAGCTTGTCACCAGCCTCATCAGTCACAGTATAAAACACTCCTCACTTCTCTCAGTCCATGTCTGGACTTGCAAATGAACGGACTCTCATTCTGCAGATGCTTATCTCCATGTCTTCCAAGTCAACACAGTCATCCGGTACACCCAGATGTACAGCCCATCATCCAGGATCTCATGAAACCAAAAGGATAAGTCACCATTCCATGTATCTGTACATTTATCTTTTAGTTTACTTGACTGTCTGTTAATAAACTCATTGTTAATTTTATCTCATGCCTGCTAGTGCTTCTGTGACAGAAGACCAGACCACCACTGTCGTGAGTGCACCGGATTCATTTCAGGAGATCGTGGATGCACTCAAGAGGGCGCTTGCCACAAAACACAGAACCACACTGCAGTCTGTCCCCCATACCATCAACATCCAGACCAGCTCCCTACTCTGTTCTGGCGGAAGAGTGTAACAGATTAATTCTCCATTGCACCCTCTATTTACAACAACTCCCATTGTTACCTTACCGAAGCATCCAATGTATCATTTGTAATCTCACTTCGCGCTGGGAAAACTCTACCGTGGGCTGGATCTCTCTGGACTCAAGCTGGACCTCCTATACAGTCTCTCTCCGGGTTTTTTGGACGGTGCACTGGAGACCCATGTGTAAATTTACAATTATATTCCCTTCGTCAAGGAAAATAATCTGTCCCTGATTTTGCCATCAGGTTTCGCACACTAGTCGCTGCAAGTGGGTGGAATAACCAGCTCTGATCACAAATTACTGACATGGATTAAACCAGAAATTGCAAGTCCACCTCGGAAATTTCATGCTAATGTCCCTCCAGCTCTCCAGAGAATTCCCTGTGGCCTGCTCCCCACAATCTGGACAAGACGATGGAGATTGGAAATATGTTTTACAAGTTTCTCTACATGTTGATGCTTATTTGTCCAAGTCTGATTCTGTTCTCACCTTCACAGCTCCTCATCGACTGTGGGTCGGCCAGAAACTTTATCTCTGGGGCCCTCTGCTGCCAGTTTTATCTCTCCAAAGAGGAAATTTCAGTCCAGTCAGTTCTAGATCGGGAGATCTCTACCCACATATCGCAATGACAACCAGGAGACCTGGAACCAGTCCCTATGTTGGGCCGAGGATGCCCAAATTCCCCTCCGTCAGTCAGCCACTAGATATACTATCTTCCAATGCATACTCAGATGCCAACCACCCCTATTCTCCTGGTCAGGGGAACCGTCGGAGGTACCTTCTATCAACCACTGGTCCCAGGAGAGGGTCTGGGACTCTGCACATCACCACCTGCAGAGAGCCATACGAAGATACAAGATTAACGTGGATGCCCGGCAGAATGAGGCCCTGCAATATCATCCCGAAGCAAAATGATATGGCTCTCCAACAGAGATTTCCAGATGAAGCTTCCGACGAGAAAGTGAAGTCCGAGATTCATTGGTTCGTTTCCCATAGCCCACCAAATTAATCCTGTCAGCTACCTCCTTAAGCTCCCTGTCAGTTAAGGTGTTCATCCAGCATTCCATGTGTCATTGCTCAAGCATCATCACTCAACCCAGTCTGATCTCTCCACAGAGCCTGGCCCGTCAGAAGAGACTCCTGTCGCCGTGGTGGATGTCTCGAGTACTCTGTTTACTGGAAGGGGTAGGGCCCGCAGGAGAGATCTTGGGTACCCCATGATGACATCACCAGGAGCATCCCAGTCTGCCTGCTCCGTGAGGCAGGGGCAGACCACCACGGCGACAGAGTTTTCAGCTCTTCGGAGCGGACTGTGCAGGGGGCGTACCGCCATCCATTTATCTATACATTTACTTGCCTGTCTGTTAATAAACACATTTTATCTCACCCCTGCTAGCGGTTCTGTGACACATGTAGCTAAGAACAGTTCTTGAGGATCAATTATTTGAATTCTTATATTGCATCCTTCTGCAATTACTCTAAAAATACATTATGGATGTCAAAATGTCCTTGTTATTATTAAACTCATTAAGTACAGTAATGTTAATGGAAATTGAAATTATGCTTTATGATGTCTTCAAGGGCAGGGTTTTCTGAGTTTTTTTGGGATCAGTTTCGACAAACTCTTAAAGGGGGCATATCTTATGAGAAGTCAGCTCACTCATAGCGCACATACATCTGGGATACATGAATTTGATGTCTATTTGCTTGCTTACTCATCTGCAATACGTTTGAGACTTTTTCTGTCAGATGTCATATAGACATTTAGAGAATGTCTGTAAGATGCTTAAACTTTAAAGGAACCATTCTTTTGCTGTTTTTGAAGCTTTGATAATGTATTTTGGGTGTTTTGCAATGGGTGTTCATTTTTATTGTTTTAAAAAATGCTTTATATTTAAAATCTATTGGTCACCGCTGTCCCTCTTCTCACAAAACGACTGGATTTCTTCCGGTCTATATAAAATCCCTCCTTAAACGCTCTAATTGGCAAAGCTGACCAGGTCTGTCATGAGTGGTTCCCCACTTAGAGCGTGTGTTTAAAGATGTCCCATCCATATCAGTTGTGATTGGTCTGTCCCCCTCTCAGTGCACGTGTTTTTATAAGCTTTGGCTTTTAGCAATAAACAGTTACAATTGCGTCAACACTTGTAAATGAATACACATTAATGTAATTGCAAAATGATTGCACAGGGTTGCCAGTTATGTGTTATAAAACTTGACCAACTGCCAGTCAAAATTAACCCAATGACCCATCCCATTTAGTAGTAGGCCAAATAATAAACAGGACACACACATCCTGTTTTCATAAATAATTGAATTTGACCTTAAGAATCACTGCCTATAAATTAAATCAGAGGATTTGGCAGCCCTGATTGCATTGTCTATGATTATGTACTGTAATTTCTTAGGGTTTCCCATTCATTCACAAAACATCAAACAAAATGATACTAAATGCCTACATCTCTGATATACTGTAAATCCATTGATTTGTGGCGGCACATTGCTCGATTTATTAAAATTGGTCACTTCAAATTGAAAATCAATTTTCACGTGTGAACGTCTTGCATCAACTGAATCAACATAACCCATATAAATTTCACTGAAAATGTATATATACATGTAGTAGGGGTTCTTTGTAACGGAAGGAAGGAGACGGGGTCTGCGTGGCTGGTAAGACTTTATATTATTCAAAAGATAAAACATAAAGTAAAAGTAAACAATAGTTCATTATTGCCTAATGGCGCATAAGGTTTCTTTCTCTGTTTGCGGTATATGTCCTCTCGATAGCGCTTCTTCTTCAGCCAAACTCTCTGACTCGACTCTCCCCTCGTGCTGGCTTTTATCCTCTTCTCGCCAATCACTGTAAATACAGACAGGTTTTTACAATCGGTCCTTCACCTACTTATTTCCCGCCGATTTCCTGTCCGTCTCTCTCCAGACTCCGCTAGACCACGCCCCCCTTGCCACAGTATCTATGTTTTTATGTATGTGTATATATGCGATATGTGCCTTCTATTTTTTACTATTTTTTTATTTAACCTTTAAGCTATATCTGAAGTCAACAATCACAAAAGGGTTTCAACATGGGCTAATATTTGGCTATGAATATCGTTGGTGAGGAGGGTGGTAATGTTTGCTGTCATAATGTTGCATATGGGGCACCAGAACAGCAGAATTTACCCACCTCCAGAATCCTAATTTATCTCCAGCTGATTACACAAAATAAGCATTCTTAATAGTCATTAACATCTATAAAGGTATCATTTAAAATAGCTCTGCTAAATGACTTTGGGGTTACTTGGATGAATAATTAAAATGTTTAATTTTTACTACAGGTGTTAGCCTGGAGATTAATTTTTTTGAGAAACACACCAAAGCCACGTTCACACCGGTTGCCTCTTTGATAACACAATCTAAGACGTGCCTTCAGTTTTCCCAGCCCCGTGATTGACAGTTCTCTCAAACCCCAAATTATCTCCCCGAGCAGCTGTTCAAGACTTGAATAGATTGTTATGTCGCTTTTTTACTGAAACAAGAGATGGAGAATATCTTTATACGGGTTGTAAAAAGACCTCTTGATGTCTATTTAGTTCAGCCGTCAAGTGATCAATCCACTTCATAACAAGTGTTTCGTAATACTGCAAATACTTTACTATGTCATCTGTCAGGTTGTTTTGACAGCGACTTGAAGTTTCGCCACAGGATTAGTCTGGGTAGATTAATGCACATACAGATATTCCCTTAGGCAATAAAGAAGATTACATCTTTTGATTATATCTTTAACTTGATGCGTTAATCTAACAACATCTTGTGTTTTCCTCAATGACACCTTTGATATGCAATTTCTCGTGCTTTGTAAAAAAATAGAAAAGGCGCCTGGGCTCGTCCGGCGTATGCATGATATCGATGATTTAAATAAGAAATCAAAGTGCGTGCAATAATACGATTTGATTGAAGAGGGGACGCAATTATAAATAATTGCTGGTCTGACAACAATGTGGGTGGATGCATTGAAAGGTTCATGAAATACAATCAGTCATGGCATAATGTGGCATATTTTGCCAGGGCCTGGAATTGCCATTGTGAAAACAGAAGAAGGGATAAGATGCACAGGATAGGTTGGACAGAATTATTGCCTGCCGAGTGTTATGCCTTCATCTAATATATTACTTTATGGCCATGTGGACTTTTCAGTCGCTGTATTATCGACCAATATTGAGAATGCTAATACGAGCCATGGATTTAGGATTTTCCTTACTGCTTCAATGCATCTCCTTGACAGCAATGAGATTAAAGTCGTAGAATAAATAGTCTGGAGTTTCTCAGATTTTTTGCTTAAAATAGCACAAATCTCACGTGTGTCTCCTTTAACACACTCTTTGCATTAAAAATCAGATATTTCAAACATTACAGCCTTGCTCTAAACTTTTACTGTGCCTCTATAAGTGTATCTAGTGTGTATTCAGCATTTATTTTTCACACGATAAAAAGACAAACATCTGCAACAATCTCATTTAAATGACTGAACTGAGATCTTTTCTTGGCTTCCTGGTTTTCTGAACACATTTCTTGACGTCTTTAGTAGTTTTCTTCTTGCTCTTAATTTAGGTCAGCAGATCATAACATCTTTATTACAGTGATCTGTTCACATCATGGCTGCTGAATTTGGGCTATATTAAGATCAATTTCATGAAGAAATAACAGAAGAAACCTGCAAGACGTGTCATGGATTTAATCAATTATAATCATTATTTTATTATTAACTTACCCTCATATCTTCCTACACCTGTATGGGTTTTTCTGTTGCACAAAATTAGAATTTTCCAGACTGGCCGCAGTTTGTATGAAATTGCAAGGAAACTGAGACTTTAGACTTCAAACAATTATGCAGCAACACAAAAGTAACATTGACGTGGTCATGATAGGGTACACGTTTAATTATTTGATGATAATCATTTCTAATCTGCCCCTATAAAAATTAAATGTAGTTTTAAAACCGTTTTTCCAGCAGATTTATTATGATTTGCCTTACTAAGATTGAGATGAGACAATGGCAAATTTATAGTTGCTGTGGTTTTACTACAAAAACTGTATGTAAACTACAGTTATTGTACTACTGTGGATATGAAATTGTAAAGCAATCAACATCTTCTTAAATCATTTGCTACTAATATGTCAAAGCTCTCAAAAGCTAAAGTTAAGCTTGAACGGCAATATAAAAAATCAGGTCTTGCTGTCCATAAACTCATGTATGATGAGTACCCAATACTGTGAAGGCCCTAATTCAGCAAGAACTGAATACTATTCACAAGTCATTAATGAGGGTCCTACAAATCTCAACAATATGTTTGAGGTAATAAACAAACTGAGTAAACCGACCAATTCATCACGATCTGAATTGAAGTAGAGGGCTGTATATTCACTTTTTTGCACATTGCACTGGTGTTACAGAGGATTCAAGTTTTATAGCACAGGCCAAACAATTGTAGCACAAGCATAAAACATCTGCTGTCATCTTGGAAAAACACAAATGCAGATCATTACATACAGTGAACAGAGTAGACTGGTTAACAACAAAGGACATTAATGTTATATAAAAATGGATCAATCAGGGCCATATCATTTTTAGTTTACCCATTTTTATTGTTCTGTGTTTCAAATGTTTTACTACACAATAATAATATTTTCCACATAAAAATACAGTAGTAGCCTCTACTAGTATTTACTAGACCTATATTAAACTGAATCAAAATTCCTAGATATTATAGTGTTTTTGAACCTTACAATACCGCCGGGAAAAGTGTTTCAATTGGGAAAAAAAGACTAAAACTAAGTAAATTAGTGGTGCGTTATCGATTAACATCACATACAACAAGGATTAACACACTTCACACAGACAAGCCACTCTGTCTAATGCAATTGCAAAACTGTATCACATGCGTGAGTCCTCTCAGCACAGGGAGAGTGATTCGAAAGCATAAAGAACTCACTGCTCACGCGATGCTTCAATGTCATATGCCAATGGGTCTGTGCAGCACTGAAAGATGTCTAAAACATCACTTGTTTTAGACGACAGACAAGATCACGATCATCGCGATTCCGTTGAAAAGTGGATTGCGGAGGCCTTCAAGATCGATGGCGATTTAAAATCGTCAGATCACCCACCCCTACAGCAATGTTACAAGTTTTTGAAATTCTTTGCTGCAAAAATTTTAATATCTATCAATCCATCAGTTCTGCTTCCCTGTGTGCTCCTCCTGAGATTTATCCCTTAAATTTTCCTCAAAATGTGTTCTCTGTACCAGCTTTTGTACTGTTAGATTTAAGCACAGATTAAGTTAGATTTGATGTGGTGTGTCACTCAATATTAATTAATCTGTCCTGGCATCTCTGGTACAGTGCTGGAGTGGTTCAAATCTTACCTTCTAGTCATTCCCAGTTTGTTATTTTAGGTAAAAGCACATCTGAGATAGGACAGGTCTGTTATGGTGTTCCTCAGGGGTCTGTTCTAGGCCCTTTACTCTTTACATGCTTCCCCTAGGGCAGATTATTAGGAAGCATGGTTTAGGGTTTTACTTTTATGCAATTTATACACAGATCTAAATTAACACAAAAACCAATGTAACAGGCATCTCGGCAACACTTTCTGATTGTTTGCAGGAAATTAAACTATGGATGTGCCAAAATTTTATGAAGTTGAATGGTAAGAAATCAGAGTTCCTACTTCTTGGCACTCCAGCAGTTGTCTTTAATGATGGAGATTTAGAATTGCATCTTGATAATTCCATAAAATTTCCATTCTCCCAAATTCAAAGTCTTGGTGTTCTTTTTGATTATCATTTGACACTTGATGCACAAATTAAGAGCATTTCAAAATCTGCATTCATTTTTATCATATTCAAAATCATATTCAATCAATTTTATTTTAGGAATATTGCCGCGATTAGGCGTTTTCTCTAGCACCCCAATGCAGAAAGGATTGTACATGCATTTGTCTCCTCTAGGGTCGATTTTTGTAATGCCCTTTATATTGGCCAACCTGCAAAATCCATTAAGTGCTTGCAACACATACAGAATTCAGCTGCACACATCCTTACTCACACTCCTTTCAATCAGAAAATCTCTGGTGTGCCCAGGAACTTGCACTGGCTTCCGGTGAAAGCTCGCATTGATTTTTAAACACTTACATTAAAATACAAAGCTATACAAGGAACTGCACCTTCATACTTCCTATTACATTTAATAACTTCATACATTCCTCCTTGAGCTCTCCATTCTGCAGATCCGCTTCTTCGTTAACAGCCCTCTTGCAGATCAAAAACCATTGGTGAAAGCACTTTCTCTGTAGCGGCCCCTAAATTGTGGAAGCACTTCCTTGAAACATTAGGAATGCTGCCACTTTAGGTAGTTTTAAGAAACAGTTAAAAAACTTAGCTTTTCAAGACAGCGTTTTAACTTTGCGATTTAAACAAGCCCTGGTAAAACCTTTACTTGAGAATCCAACACCCGACCCCTCAGTGGTCAGCAACTACAGACCTATCTCACTCCATAATTTCCTCTCCAAGGCCTTCGAAAGGGTTGCATTTAACCAACTCTCTGCCTATCTCTCAAAGCACAACCTTCTGGACAGTCAACAATCTGGTCTCAAGAAAGGACATTCTACAAAGACCGTTCTCCTGTCTGTCGTCGAAAACCTTTGGCAGACAAGGGTGATATCCTTGTCATCTGTCCTAATTCTGCTTGATGTCTCTGCGGCATTTGATGCGGTGAACCACCAGATCCAGTTTACCAATCTCTCAAAACTGGGCATAACTGGAACTGTACTCAACTGGTTTGATTCTTGTCTCACAGGCAGGTCCTTTAAGGCAGGGGTTCTCAACCTTTTGCAAGCTGGGCCCCCCAAAGCTGCTTCATTGCAGCTTCATTGCGCCCCCCCCCCCCCACACCACACAACCTTGGATGGATGGAAGGATGGATGGCCGGCCGGCTATTATCTTTAGGCCCACATTATTATTATTATTATCATCAGTAGCTGTAGGTAGGCCTATTATCATTACTAGGCTATTGTTATAATTGGCAGTAGAACTAGACTTCTAATGTGAGCTTGCAGACATTATTATTATTATTATGAGTAGTAGTACGCCTATCATCATTACTAGGCTATTGCTATATAATTATATGAGGTTAAATGCTTTATTGTTGTTGTTGTTGTTATTATTATTATTATCATCAGTATAGGCCTATTATCATTACTAGGCTATTGCTATAATTGGGAATTTGCACCAGACCTCTGATATTAATGTATGCTTTTTTATGGTTATTATTACTAGGCCTAATAGTAGGTATCATCTGCATTTTGTAACAGAAGCTTGCAGGTACGTGATGTTAATGCGAGACCTGAGCCTGCTTTGCCTTGCAAAGATCCCCAATTCTTGGCTCAATGTTTGATAAACATAGTCTCAGATCATCCTCGATTTGTGCACGATTGCGGTATTTCGTTTTGAGTGCAGTCATTTTTGAGAATCCTGCCTCACACAGATATGTCGACGCGAAAGGAAGGAGAATCTTCATGGCGACGTCACAGAGTTCAGGATATTCCTGCATCAATGCTGCCCAGAATGACGAAAGAGGGCAGGAGTTAAAGAGTTCCTTCAGTCTACTGTCACTCTTCAGCTCAATAAGCTGTTCCTGCATATCAATTGATAGCTCGTTTGCTGTGCACACAAACGGATCTCGAACCCACGCAAAAGAGCGATAATCCTCTTTAAAGTACGTCGCAAATTGTTTTCTCATTGCTGACAGGTGCTCAGACGCTGATTGAAATAGGGATGAGAAATCGTGTGACGTGCCTGCATCAGTGATAAAGTCTGCAAGGCTGGGAAACATGTCGCAGTTCCCTTGACTGATGCGGCCATGCCAGAGGTCTAGTTTTTGTGTGAAGGCGTGCACTTTGTCTGCAAGGATCAAAATATGAGTTCCGCGGCCTTGCAAAGACAGGTTGAGGCCATTCAAGCGGTCAAATATATCGACCAAATAGGACAGAGACGCAAGCCACATAGTGTCATCCAGATGCTTCGCCAGATCTGATTTGATTTCTGTCAAAAACCACTTCACCTCCTCTCGAAGCTCATACAACCGCTGTAGCACCCGCCCCCTGGAGAGCCAGCGAACTTCAGTGTGCAGAAGCAGCTGTTCGTGCCCTGACCCCATCTCCTGGCAGAGGACCCCAAACAAGCGAGAGTTTAACGGCCGTGATTTGATAAGATTTATCATTTTCACGGATTGGTTCAGCACAGAGTCAAAAAGAACCGGCATTTTTTTAGCAGCTAGTGCTTCGCGATGGACCATGCAATGTGTCCATTTCACAAGTGGAGCTACTTGCTGAACTCGAGCAGCTAGGCCACGCTCACGCCCCGTCATTGCTTGCGCACCATCCGTGCATAGGCCAACGCATCGGTCCCAAGCCAAACCATTTTCAAGGATAAAAATATTAAGGACATTGAAAATGGCTTCTCCTGTAGTGTACAACTGAAGAGGCCGGCAAAACAGTACATCCTCCTCAATCGCCTTGTCCCGTAGATACCTGACATAGGTGAGGAGCTGTGCCTGCCCAGCAATATCAGTGGATTCGTCCAGCTGCAGCGCGTAGTAAGGACTCTTTTTTACAAACTCGATCAGTTGCTCTCTGATATCATTGGACATGTCTACAATTCTCCTAGCGACTGTGTCATTGGACAGTGGTACTGCACCGAGTTTGGCTGCTGCACTATCGCCTATCATTATTCTGCACATGTCTTGCGCTGCCGGCAAAATGAGAGTCTCTGCGATTGTATGCGGTTTACCCAGTTTACCGATTCTTTTGGCCACTACATACGATGCCTCCAAACACTGTTTAGACACAGTGCTGTGCACTGAAATGGTTGCCTGTTGCTGATGGAGGCCATCAAGCTTTCTTTTAAAATATTCAGCTGGCTTCTTTTTAATGCCAGGATGCTTTGTTTCGAGGTGCCTTTTTAATTTGCAGGGCTTCATACTGTCGTTTGCCAGCACCTCGGCACACACGACACACTGAGGTCTCAGATCAGCCGTAACTGTAAACCCAAACTGCAGGTATGCTTCATCGTACCTTCTAAGCTTTTTTGCAGCTGGTGGTGCGTCGGTTGGCTTGTTGGTCCGCACAAGAAATTTCTCCATTTTTGTTATGTGTTTTAAATAAAGTTTAGGCAATATGTAACTGTGTGTGTGGCTGTGTTGAGAGACGTATCAGGGGCTAATCAATCGGGACTTAGGGACGATCTTTAATTAAACGAACAAAATAATTATTTTGCAGACAATTCAGATTTTATTTGAATACTTAAAGATTGTAGTGTGTGTGTGTGTGTCTTAGTCGTGTGGGTTGTTTTAGCTAAGTGTAGCTACTGCCTAGCAGTTAAAAAAAAATACTGGCAAGGGCTGAGATTTGATCTAATCTTTAACAAAAATGTTTGTGGGTTTAGTCTTTAAAAAGACTGTTGGGGTTTTGTAGTAAAGGCCTATGTAAATCGTGATTGATAACAGACTAGCGAGAGCTGGCACAAGTGAACTTGGCAAGAGACTAGACTAGAGTGAATGGAGAGCTATGTCTTGAGTCAATTTAAATCGCAGTTATTTATTTTTGTATTTTGAGTGAGTGAACATTTACATTTACAACCCGCTCTGCAAGCTAGGGCGGGAACGGCGGCGGCCATGCGCATGCGCGATTCATTTGCAGCCTGGACGCGGAGGGGTGTGTGTCTCCTCTCTGCTCTGAGTGCTGCGTGAGGCTACTGAGAGTCTGACCGCCTTGAAGTGCTTTTGGACGGGAGAGGGGCTAACGGCAGCACCCGCTGCTCGTTGTGAACAGTAGGCCTAACTGCAGAGTGACTCGTGCTTTCGAGTCTCCAAACACCACAAAAGTCTCCAAAAACAACAGTAAAATTCGCTGGATTTGTCACATTGACAAAAACAAGTCGCCAGGAGGATGATTTGTTTGTGTTATAAGCAGTGCTTGAAGTGGGGGAAAAGGTGGCGGTACTCTCTTTGCATTGGCAAATCATTACATTTTTACAGTGAAAAACAAAACTTGGAGATATTGCTGTTACAACAATTTAGTGTTTTTTATTTATTAACAACATAAATGTATTTAAAAATGTTTTTTTGTGTGCGTGGCTGCGTGTATTTCACAAAAACTAAAGGAAAGCTTTAGCTGTAGCCTATATTCTGACTAGTTTATTCGTTTTATATATATATATAGGCTATATATATATAACTAAATAGGACCTCAGGTTTTATATGTTTGCAATCTCTGAAACTTCCGCCCGTCATAAAAATTAATTCTGATGGTTCAATTTTCTGCATTTTTCGCATCCGTAGCAATTATTTTGAGGGTTGTTTTTGACAATTGAGAGCCACCAAATGACGAATATGAAAAAACGAATAAGACAGTTTCGGACTTTTGAGGCTTGCGCAGCTTCTCGAGGAGAAATCAAACAAATGAGCGCCGTTTTCTAAAGTCTATGAGCGCAGCACACACAAATAAACTAAATTGACATAGTGCAGTTAAATGTGGTGATTTTATATTTATAACTTTTGAATGCAGTTCAGCAACATGCATCACACGACCTGACGACCAAGAGAGCTGACAATTGACCGTCACTTAATTTACCATCACCTCACGATTGAAAATGTGACATTGATTTCATATGACAGTTCAACAAACAAGTTATTAATAGTAAGTCACTTACATTTTTGACGAAATAATGACTGTTTTGGTCTATTTTAGCAGCGAAAATAGATCCGATGAATCCAAACAAAGATCACAGCATAGCGCATCTCACAGCAACAATCAATCTTGTTTTGAATGATTCAGTGTTTTGAACGAATCGATTGAGTCATGGATTCAATGACCCATGCACAAACATCTGTCTCATTCTTGATGAATCGGCCGTTTGAACGAATCGTTTGAATGAACGACTCAATGACTCGCTTAATAAAACCGCTTTTCACCTGCATTTGCGCTCACTATCCACAAACCAATCAAATTTGTTCAAAACTCTTTTTTTTTAAATCAGTCCAAACACATTTTAATTTTTATTCAGGAGTTATGTATATACGTTTTTTCAGTTTTTTTTTTCTCTCCCATCCTGTAGTCTACTCGCGCCCCCCCGGGAGAGTGTCCGCGCCCCCCCGGGGGGGCGCGCCCCACCGGTTGAGAACCAGTGCTTTAAGGTATCCTGGAGAGGCGAGACATCCAGATCTCAGCAGGTGACAACTGGAGTTCCTCAGGGATCAGTTCTTGCTCCACTCCTCTTTTCTACGCTGTATATACCACCTCCGTGCATCCAATTATTAAGCCGGATTGGTTCTCCTACCATTTTTATGCAGACGATATACTGCTTTTTTTCTCTTTTCAGCCAAATGACCCCACCATTGTCTCTGCCTACGTTCTGGGCATCTCTTCTTGGATGAAAGAGCATCACCTACAACTCAACCTATCTAAGACAGAACTCCTGGTTATACCAGCCCACCAATCAATTGAACATCATCTTACCTGTTCCGCATTTATTTGACAAACCAATAAATGTCTATATCTTCATACTCTCCTTGCTTTCTCCAGCTTTAATCCTCCTAGTAGCATGGCCTTGTAAACTAACAGTACTGTTTAGCATGATGACAAATTGTTTTTGCTAAGTGTAATTCGCTTTGGATAAAAGCATCTGCCAAATGAGTAACTGTAAATGTAATCATATCAATCTTTTATCAAAAGGATATTACATATCCATTGCAACATCACTTTACTCTCTAAATGATTTTTGAAAGTGAATGTCATTGGAAATACTTACAGTATACATCATCTTTTTTTTACTTAAAGAGTCATATGAGGAAGAGGTGTTTGTGTTCCATATTGTGTTGTGTGTCTCATGCACAATACCTGCTTTCATAAATGAAAGAAATTATGTTAACATGCATAAGTATGATTTAAATCTATTCACAAAACCAGAACATGCAAGAAATAGTATATGTTGTTTTCAACTGCTGCCAACAGGTATGAAGGAATGTGGAAAAATAAAGATAGAAGGGGTAAAGGCAGAAATGACCGTGACATTTGAAGAGGCTCTGTGATGTCACTTCCACACCATGGGCAGTTATGTTTCTGCATGTTTGCATTTGGATTTTTTTATCTTTTGCCATCGCTCTGGGCTGCATTAGTCACTTCATACAGCAGCCCTGCACTGGTACTGAATCTTACGTAATCCTCTGTTAACTACGTAACACACAGACAAACACAAAACACCCTGAAATAAAGCGAAAGACTCTATTATTGAGGACCACAGAGGTAAATTTACAAAACCAGCTCTCTCTTTCCATCCATGACTAAAATTATGTATTTCTTATCTCTGTCCACCTCCGTTTCCCCTGTTTTCCATTATTTCACCACACATACATGTGTGAGTTGACACTATCCTCAAGCCAAGCCATTGTTTATATCCAAACACTTTTATTCAGATATTCACTTTTTTTGCCGCTGTGCATCAGGTGTTGACAGTCACAACGACGCGCCAAAGCGCCCCGCACCTGCCAGCCGAATGTGACTCGGACTTCCACACCATCCCGTTGACTCACCGCCATGCCAACAGCAGTCTCCTGGACAACCAGGTACAATCTGAGAACATCTTCGCCTGCAGTCTGTCACAATCTAATCTCTTTCTATGGTTTTAGAGTTTCCAAAAAAAGAACTGCCACAAATTTTTCCATCCTTTCCTCCACATTGTTTGAACTCTGGTGAGACTCCATGTTGTATTAACAACCCTTTGCTATCACTCATCTGATAGGCCACTTCTTCTTTTGTACTTATTATCCGCTCTACTTCACAAGCACAGCTTCATGGTTAGATAGTGGGGCTGCCCGTCCCGTGAGATAACATGTTAACATACTGGGAACTCAATGAAGTGGATATTCTGCCAGTGGATACATTTGGATGTTTCTAAATATTTAAATGCAGTTGTTATGTAATATCACAATACTATATATCTCTAAGTCAGTAAAAGAAGGTGACTGACTTTCATGAAATGTTATTTGTTTGAATTATTGTGTTAAAAACAACACAATCTATCCTTAACTGAAATATTTTGGAGCACAACACTAGACAAATGTGGTAACTTTGGAAAGCTTAGGAGATAAGGTTTCTTACTAGTCCATTCAGGGATGCCCCATCATTAACGTCTATGCACAGTTACGTTCCGGGTATTAAAGCTTCTTCGCAATTGCATTCCGTCCCAAATTGCATTCCAGCCGGTCTGCGACTGCTTTCTGGGGGGGCACTTATGTTCATTCTTGTTCCTGCTCACTGCGTATCGGCCCACTGGGAAAATGCCTGGCATGCTTGATTTCCAACCCAGTCCCATCAATTTAACTTAAACAATTAACATAACAAAGTCTGAATTCGTCTGTCCACAACCAAGCCCCCCCTTGTGAAAAGAAAACGAATGATCAAATTAATAATATTCTATTTCATATTTATGTAAAACAAACTACAAAACTAAAAAAACATGAATATTAAAAACTATGCTCTTAAAATGTAGTGGTCTAGCTTTTGTTGAAACCAAAACCATTGTATTGGAACCTATTGCATTATTGCTCCTGTATGACATATCGCTTATTGCTCCTTAAACTCTTTGTAAGTCGCGTTGGATAAAAGCGTCTGCAAAATGAGTAAATGTTAATGTAAATATCACTGTATATTTCACCAATATAACACTTAAGAGTAAAATAACATGGAATAGCTGTCAAAAAAGTTCTGAAATGATAAGACATTTTTAATCAATTTACTCCAATTATAAAATATGCACCAGAGCTGAAGTAGGCTAACACAAAATCAGCACAAAATGACTCATAATGTGTTTAAAAAAACTCATTATGTAAGGGTTAGTCACCCAAAAATGAAAAGCTGTCATTAATTAACTCCACTCAAATTGTTCCAATCCTGTAAACATTTCTTTGTTCTGTTGAACACGAAGAAAGATATTTGGAAAAATATTAGTAACTGACATTTCTGTGACATCATTGACTACCATAAAAGGACAAATTAAAATGGCAGTCAAAGGTGCCTTAGAACTTTTTGCTTTTCTAAGTCCTTCAAAATATCTCATTCTGTCTTTAACAAAACAAAACAATAGAATACTTTTTCCTTCTATGGTAGTCAATGATGTCCCAGAAATGTCAGCTGCAAACATTTTTCCAAATATCTTTCTCTGTGTTTATCAGAGAAATATTAACAGATTGACATCGTCAGGGACGGTGGACAGAACCCAAGTGCAGACACATGAAAGGTTAAAAGAGACTTTAATATTAACAAGAAAACAAACACCCTCGATGAGGAAAACGGTACTCATGAACTTGAAAAAAAACTTAAACTTTCACAAAGGGAAAACAAACAAGGTACGAGGTAATAATAATAACGCAACTCAACTCAACTTTATTTGTATAGCGCTTTTTACAATTTTCATTTTTACAAAGCAGCTGTACATGAGACACATTGAATACAAGAAAAACAACTAAAGGCATATACCTGTAAAAAAAAAAAAAAAGGTGAAAACAACAAAATTCTTATATGCCATATTAATTATGTTTAACTTCTAAATTCTAAAGCAGCCCCCCCGGCCAGGCAAATAGTGCAAAACAATATGCAAACGGTGGCGAGGAACCCAAAACTCCAATCGAGAAAAAAAAACTCAGGAGAACCCAGGCCCAACCAGGGGATTCCAGTTCCCCTCTGGCAAAAGCTGCTGACTCTGCACAAGCTCAACAGTGCTTGCACAACAAGGCTAAATAAAAAAATAAATAAACTCACGAATAAGGTAAATAGATTTAAGATTATCATTAACAATCTAATAGCATTGGAAGTGTTGTAGAAAAATCGTGTCAAGTTGCCGCGTCCTTTATCCAGCTCTATCATCTCAGCTCCTGTCAGGTCATCGCTTCCCATTCTCAGCTCTGCCATCAGGTCTGGGCATGAACTGCATCCTACGGTAACCTTGGAACAAAAAGACAAGACTGGCTGAGAGTAGAGTACTGTTCTGCACTCTTTGATGCAACAAGTACATCATTTGTTGTTGGATGTGTTCCTGGTT
The DNA here is from genome assembly GCF_015846415.1 of Triplophysa dalaica. Classification (NCBI taxonomy): domain Eukaryota; kingdom Metazoa; phylum Chordata; class Actinopteri; order Cypriniformes; family Nemacheilidae; genus Triplophysa; species Triplophysa dalaica. Next base: position 15,681,701 of record NC_079560.1, on the reverse strand, counting down.
CCGGTTGATCTAAATAATGCAGCCTAAACCCTATGAGGATTAATATTATGGAAGTGTAGTGTATGCAAGATTAAAAAGATGAGTCTTTAGTCTAGATTTAAACTGGTAGAGTGTGTCTGCCTCCCGAACAGTGCAGGGAAGAATATTCCAAAGTTTAGGCGCTAGATAAGAAAAGGATCTACCACCTGCACTTGATTTTGAAGTTCTAGGTATTACTAACTCACAGGATGCCTGAGAGCGTAATGCATGTGGAGGATTGTAATACAATAAAAGTTCATTCAAATACTGCGGCGCTAGACCATGTAAGGCTTTATAGGTAATAAGCAAGATCTTAAAGTTAATGCGATGCTTTATAGGTAACCAGTGCAAGGTTGACAGAACCGGGGTTATATGCTCATACTTTTTTGTACGTGTAAGAACTCGAGCTGCCGTGTTTTAAACCAGTTGCAGTTTTTGTAATTGTGATAATAAATAATAGTCCAAACACGATGGGAACTAGGGTAGTCCAAAACACGAACTCCTCAGTTCGACTCATGAGGAGGGAACACACTGGATACGGGAAACAGGAAGGGTATAACATGAGAAATGAACCGAAAAGGATGGGGTGAGGGAGATGAAACACTAATGGGACGCTGACGGAGAAAGAAGGGGGCGGAGCTACACAGAAGACAGGAGGACACGCGGCGAAATGTCAAAACAAACCGCCATGTGTCTCCACACAAGACGAAACACACACACAAGACATGAAGGACAGGACCCTGACAGACACAAGTTGAGGGTGAGTAAATAATGAAAGAATTTTTGGGTGGAGTATCCCTTTAAAATTCCATAACACGTTTATTAAATGAAATAATTAAACACATCCTTTTCGAGAATGTAGACATTTCTTGCAAGACTTTACTCTAGAGTTCAATAGTGCTGTGCTTAAAAAAATAGAGGAACAGCGAAACAAAATAAAAACATCCCAGTTTTGCAATGCAAATCTGTCCAAAACTCGACCCCCTGCTGTGTTTGGGACAGCAGAAGCTGAGCAAGCTGCAAAACATTTGAAACTGACCTTATTCAGCACATCAAAAACAGCATGAAAATTTAACATGCTCCTAAGAGTAACCTAGATAAACAGAGAAAAGCTGAATAATGTATGTTATCATGTGCCCATATTCCAGGGTTAAGTCCATTCACAGGGGTGACATTCTTCTCTGCACAGTGTACCCTGGGAAACGCTTCAGACAGAGCACAGAACAATTCAGTTTTCAGCTCTTGAGGTTCAAAATATTTATACCTCCTGACAGACTTTGGTATTAGGTATTATACATTTGTGAATGAACTGCACTCCATAATATTACAAAACGTCATGCAATATTTGATTAGAAAAGTTTTTTTATTAAGACAGAAGGAGGTAAATGGATATATTTTTTAATGTGTAAGAAGGGTTGCTAAGGTTTTTGTATGGGTGTCCTCTCATTGCTCTACAGTTGAGAGATATTGCCCACTCCCACGTTTCTATGATATTCTGGTCCCTAGATACCCTTGTGATAAAAATCTAGGGGACGATTTAATCTGCTTTTCTATCTGTTAGGTGGAAATCGTAAATTTAGTAAAGTAATAGCACACCTCTTTTCAACAAGCATCCCGGGCACAAACACTACAATCATACAAATAAGCTGGTCTTTGCTAAAATATTGAAAATTATTAATACAATAATTATCACCAGCAATAAATATTGAATTTGGAATTTTTTTGCTTTCAAATATTTGAATGTTTTTTTCAACTTAGTTTCAGGTGGGTTGCAAGAGAAAATGACCTAGTTGTCTCTTACCTTAATTAAAACTTGCTGTACAGTAGTGCGGTAAAGGTCAGGATAAAAGTAAATGACATACTATGAATACTAATGACAGAAGAGCCCGGATAGCAGAAAGTCATAGCTAAACAAGATGGGAATTATCCAATCAACCATTAATCCAATGTAGAGATGACGACAAGAGACCAAAGTCAAATCTTTGGAAAAATGTTTGTCTCTTGAGCTTTGTTTCTTTTGATAGCCCGTCCCCTTCTCTCGGCACCCCATTAAATACAGTGAATACCAAACCTGATCTCACAGGCAAACGTTGTACATTAGCAAAGATTTCATATAAAATGTTCACAGTGTGAATCACAAAAAAATGCAGTATACGAGTGTTAGTACAAAAGCAGAGATGGAGCCCCACCCCTAAATCTAACATCACTGCCAAACCAGATACATAATAAAACACGCAAATCAGATAAGATGAATTAGCCACCTTGAAATATAGCTACAAATTGACATGAGATTGTATAGGTAACCTGTTTTATATTTGCAGTCATGTGATCTTTCAGTCTCTCTCAGTGTCTAATAACCCGTGTCTTCGAAAGCTCATTGAAAGCAAAACATAAAAGCCATGGGTGTGACCATTTCTTTATATTTAATGATGAATGCGCCTGCTTTACAGTACAGCGTGTCGATGATATTCATTTATCTCTGAAGAAAGTTCCTATTCACCTTCAGTACCTCGAGATCTAGAACAGACGCGAGTAGAAATCATAATTATGAAGTCAGATATTTCGTTTTTATCATGTAATGCAAATGCTTGAGGAAGATGACTAGTTCTTCCTGGTTACTGAGTCCCTCAGTGGACTTGAGTTCTTTAATAAGACAATATATTCTTAATTTTTGTTCAAGGAAATGTCATTGGCGCACGCTTCTGGGAAGTTTTACAATGCAAGGGTGTTTTGGGTGCATTCTAAGGCATTTCTAGGCCACTCAAACGCTGTATAATTGTCTCTGGAAAACGTTAAGGTCAATGCTTGAATTAAATGAATGGGATCTGTGTGCCATTTATCATCTTCAAGACATACCATGAGGTTTATTTACATAAGCTGCATAATTTGAAGTATCATTTATAAACTCAGTGAAAGGGACACTCCAACCAAAAATGAAAATTCTGTCATCATTTACTAATCCTATTGTCATTTCAGTCAGTATGACTTTCTTTCTTCTGCAGAACCCAAGAGAAGATATTTTGAAGAATGTTGCTAACCGAAAAGCGACAGCATCCATTCACTTGCATCGGTTTTGTATCCATACAATAGAAGGGAACATTCTTCAAAATGTATTCTATTGTGTTCTACAGAAGATATAAAGTCACACAAGTTTGGAATGACGTGGGGATGAGTAAATGGTGAAAAAAATGCATTGTTTGGTGGACTGTCCCTTTAAGCATTTCGAAAAAGGATTTGATAGATCATGTGCAACTTAAACCCTAACTCTGTCAGTGACCATGTGCTATGAGTCCAGCAAAATATTATGAGCCATACAAGCATGACTGTAAGAAGAAATTGTGCATGTGCACGCATGCGTCCATACTTGCACGCACGAACGCACACACGCAACGCATACTTTAGACATCATGCATGAACACCAGGCCAAGGCTTATTTTCCTCTTGTGGACAACACACAACCCTCCCAACAAGCAAGGGTCTCCATTGCGCTGGTTTGGGGCCCATGCGAGTCAATGGCAGCTGAATCCCAGTGGCCAAGGGCATAAAACATTCGCTTTGGATCAAATCAAACGACACCCAATCTCATTTGTGAAATGTCAATATAAAATCTGGCTCAATGGCAAGTGACAGACATCCAATCGACTACTGCGGCCAGTTGACTTTATAATGTAATAAACCTTTAATTTGTCAAGAGTGATGGAAACTCTCTCAACGGGGTCCACCTGAGGTGAGAGGTACCGTAGCGGAGAAAATTGTAACCTGACCACAGCCGTCAGAGGAGACGCTCTCCCACGCGGTTTATTTTTAGAAGATATTCTTGTTTTAATGCTACAATCGCAAACACTCCCGGCCCCTCGGGATACGGCAGATGCATTTTCCCCTCTCCCCGTTGTTGCCTCTGCTGAACTTGTGTCAACCCTGCTATCCAAAAAGCCAATGCATTAATTATAGACTTCGCTCTGTCTAACTGGAGTTGTTTTAAACTGTGTGCAGGGTGTTTGAATTGTATTTGTCCAGTGAGGTACTAAAAAGATTTAGTGGTCACAGTGAAATTGGGTGGAATGCAGAAGGACTAAACCGACTCATTTAGACGCAGTAATAACCTCACGCTGAATGTGCAATAGGCATATTTTTTTAATCTAATTTATTTTAAGTGCCCAACCATTTGAACTGAAATCACATGTTTATTACATTCACACTACCACGCTATTGACACCGCTATAAAAACAGACCATTTCAATTTATTTCCTGGTGGATGAGTCGAAAATGCCTCAGGATATTCATTGAAACCGTAAAATCCAGTCATGGTCAGAGCAAACAAACATAACTTAAAAATTAGAAGAGTCTTTTTCCTTTCTATCTAATCTGAAGGAAAAGCCTTCTGCAAATATTTCGTTTGGGTTGGCAATTTAAAGAAAGATTTCATACTATCCAGACAGATTCATATTTTATGATGAGACTGAAAGAGTCGTACTGTACGACTGGGTGATTTTTTTTCTATTCCCTTTTTAACCAATCAGAAACTCAACTTCAAAATATCTTCAATAATGCAGGCAAAGTATACAAGGGATTGTGTAATCATCTGTTTCAGCTTTGCTTTCTATGCAGAAAATTGAGCTATAAATTCAGATATTAAGGAATTAAACACATTCAGTTTACACAGGAAACTGCAGCTTAAGACTGGATGAAGGCACCAGTGCCAAAACAATGAAACCATTTAAACCATAAGAGAAATTTGTCAAACTTCTTTTGTCCGATAAGAGCAACATCTTGGAAAAACATAATTTACATTGTGGATGTCCTCATGGATAAACTCTAAACAGTGAGACAATGGACCACTTTATTTCATTTCATTTAAAAAATAAAAATCATTTGATTTTATTAATCATTTATTATTTATTTATTTATGTTTTTTTATTTTATTTTTAAGTAATAACTGTACATGAAAAATATATGTAAAAAAACTGATTTTACAGATTGTAGCATTAATTTTCATATTCTTTGATTTAATTGTATCCCGCCTTTTTAGTGCCGTAATTGAAAGAGAGATTAGATTGTATATGTTGTTGTGAACGACAAACAAAACAATTGTTGTTTTACATATTAATATAAATCTGTATTGGTAACAAAGAATTTTGAAAACCAGAAATTGGAAAAAGGATTGTATCTTTTTATAATAGACTAATACTTGAAGAAATTAAAGTGATATTCACCCAAAACATTTAAATACTGTCATTATTTATTCACCCTTTTTGGCATTTCCATCCTTGAACTATGACTTTGGTTCTTCCGCAGAACACAAAAGTAGATGTTTTGAAGAAAGTTGATAACCGAACAGCACCAGCACCCATTCACTTCTACTGTATGGAAACAAACCAATGCAAGTGAATAGGGGCCAGTTAACAACATTCTTCAAGATATCTTCTTTTTTGTTCGGCAGAAGAAAGAAATTCAAAAAGGTTTGAAATGACAAGAGTATAAGTAAATGACAGAATTTTTATTTTTGGGTGAACTATCCCTTCAAATACTTTTCACTTTAAACCTTTAACCCACATTTCGTTCTTCTTAGCCTATATGCTCTTTTTCTTTTCTCATATTCCTCTCCTAACCAGCGCATTGGTGAAGTGAAAAGTGACCTGTTGACAACTCTTGGTGTGTTGTGCATGTGTTTACTTGGCTCACTCACCCTGGGGGTCTGTGATGGCGTCTGCATCACGCTCGGCCTGGTGCTTACATCAATTCTCGGGGCTAAACGAAGCAGGCAGCTACACATGCGTTCATTAAGTGCCATGCCAATTTCATTCAAGTCCTCCATACCCAAAGCAGCGAGGCAACTGTGACCTCCACGTTAACTAATTTCTTTTTAATGGAACATGCCCGTATTTAATTGTTTTTATTGTCTAAGACGTTTTCAATGTCATTAATGCAAGAGCCGAGACAAATACAGGATAATTAACCTTATGACATCATACATTTTCATCACAAACGTTGAGAATGATTAGGATCCAAACGTTCTCCAGCTGTAAAATCAGAGATTTATTATGTATGTTCATCCAGTTTCTGTATTTATGAGACGGATTTATGATAACATCAATATATGTGAACGATGTGAAAATTGGAACGTGGGACGGGAGCCGTGAGGCGGGGCCCGGGTTTTGGCACCAATGTAATACAGTTCAAACTAGGGAAGAAAGGAGGCGGGAACCAGCAAACATTTAAATAAAGTTTAATCACAATAAACAAACCATATCACGGAAGTAAAAGACCCGCAGCCACCTCATGGTCGACTGCCGGCAACAAAAACATAAACACAAACTTAAACATGTCCGGGGCTGTTACTCTCTCGTCAGTAGTCCCGTCGCTCCTCCTCTTATGCTCCCAATTTCTTTTCTTTTGCTTTTTGCTTTGGGGGACTTTCCTTCCTAGGCAGATATCTTCACATTATGAGTTTTGTATTAGATGCAATTGAACCAGCATGCTATTATTTGTTGTGTAGGGACAGGTATGTTCAACTATTCAAATATTCAAAATTAAGCTGTATCATTATGACTCAGAAGTTGATTATTTGCATTAAATCACGTTTGGTTTGAAAAATTATCTGGATTTAATCAGAAACGTTGGAGATCATATCGAAATATAGATTTTCGATCGAAGGCAGTTTGTGACTTTATTGTTACATTTATAGGATTTCTTGGTCTTTACTCTCAAGAGAAAAGTTGATTTGGTTTTCATTTATCTCATGGATGTATTGGAGAGATAAATAAGATATTAAAGAGATATAATCTGTGTTTTTTTCTTATGGGTGGGCACTTAGTTCTGGGTAAAAACAATACATAAATGACATGGCATTTATCACTAGAGCTTCATGTGATGTCATGAAAACACTGTCTGTCTGATAGCACTCAAAGATTATGTGCAGTCTTAAACCCGTCACCATGCAGCATCCAGGAAACTATTAGTACATTTGATGCTTTTATAACACTGGCCAAAAATCTACCATATGGAATTGAAATATTTGTGATTTTCATGTTGCTTGTGCGTCAATCCAGAAAGATGCTTTTATCCATCAAATTGGTGCAGTTCAACCAGCGTGTCATCTGGGTGATATCATTCGAATCAGAAAATCCTTCAGAGCTGGAGCAAGTTATTACATTGTGATGAAAGATCAAGACATTTTATTCTGTTGTCGCTGTTCAATAGTGAAATGAAAACAGCAACATGTATAGTGAATGTAAACAGGGTCGATTTTGATGTCGTGTTGACTTTAAATGAAAACCACATTATATCTTTTGACCCGAAAAATAGCAACCTCCAAGCAATAACATATTCTCCAGGAGATGTGCCGTGTTGTACTTATATGCTTATATGTACTTATATATGTTTTCATATTTTCATCCCGTGAGATCCCATAAAATATTGATGAATTCGAACTATAAGCAGTTTGTAGTGAATGTTGAAAAAAGAGACACACCGAGATCACATTTACAGACAAGTAAATATGCATCAAGTCATCCATCTTTGACTGTAAGAGCAGTGAACACAATACAATGCAAGAATAGTGTTTTTAAATAGTATTTGCGTTCAGTTTTCCAGTCAAAACAAACTAAAAAGAACATAATTTTCTTATTATTGTATGTATATCTAACATTTCTGACATTTTATTTATAAAATGCTTTCTAATAGATTCAACACGTGTATTATCAGTCATTGCATTGCGTAATACCATCCATAATGCTCATAAACAGCATGTAAATTAATTTATCAAATTGCATAACGCCCGAAAATATTTTCCATTACTATTGGAAGTTTCTTTTATAAGAGAAGATATTTCAGGTTTTAGGTCTAAAGTGACTCCTTTTCCCCAGTATAAAGTCCTCTTATCTCAGTGTAATGGAGTCTATTTGTCTCTTAAAATAACATTTAGAAAAGCATGTCGATTTTTTTAAAGCTTAATGCTGAGCATTTGGCACCATCAAAGAGGGAAGCATTTATTTTCGAATGGCTAGGAACCGTGACGAGCAAAACAGGATTAAAACATCCAAAACAGACAACAGACATGTACTTTGGTACTGTCAAAAGTCCAGAAATGCACTTGAACACACATTTAATAACAGCCATTAATCTGCTTGTCATTGCAGCTGTCTGTTTCCAGTACCTATTTGGCAAAGAACTCAGTTAGACCAGCCAAATCGCAGGCTGGGAAAAAGCCACAGCGGTCACGGTGATCAATTTTTTTTTTCTCTCTCTTCACATCAGCAGTATTGCAGAACAGAGTGAAGAGTTGTGACTAACTTTTGTTGACAGCTAATCAATGAGGGATAGTGTCTTCCAGCTTTTAGGGGTGGCTATATATACTCAGACTTGGCCAAAACACGAATAAAGCTTTTTTGCTGAGGCGTTTTACTGAAGGCACCATAAAACACACGGTGAAGTTGTCAACACCGCTAATACATGATGGGTTGGGTGTATTGTAGAAGTATGACAAACTACATGTGTAATAGCTGTGCTGTGTTGTTACGAATATTTGCATTATAATAGATTGTAATATCTGTGTAGTCGAAGAGCATCATACCATACTTTCAAAATACTTTCAACACACCTGCTTTAATATTCTCATCATAATTCACCCGAGCGTTTGACCATTTCTTCCCAATACGGAGTTGAGACAATGTGTGTGATTGTTGTGAAAATTTATAACTTAATATACCAATGATAATAAAATAATAATGTATACAGACTTGACTTCTTCTCGGACACATGATTGACAAGTGTATCCATTCAAAGGACAACCACATGACAACGCTTCAACCCAAAATTGAAAGTTCAGGTCATCGTTTATTCACTCACTTGTCTCCGTATGACTTTCTTTCTTCTGCAGAACACAAAAGAAGATATTTGGAAGAAAGTTGGTAGCCGCAAAAAGCGCCAGCACCCATTCATTTCTATTGTACGGACACAAAACCATTGCAAGTGAATGGGTGCCGGTTACCAACATTGTTCAAAATATCTTCTTTTGTATTCTGCTGAACATAGAAAGTCATTTAAAACAAGAGGGTGAGTGAACGATCAAAGATTTTTCATATTGTGCGATTAGTTTAATGTCCTGATTTATTTATGTGATGGTCCTAAAAATAGTCTTCTGTTTCTTTAAACGAATATGTTTTTTATGTATTGAGTATTGTCTTTCCAACATGAGAATGTTAGTGTGAAAATGTTCAAAATTGCACGTCATATTGTCAAGAAAGATGATTAAATATTTGTATATTTAACTCAAGATAAAAAACTATGGCTTTAGCTGTAACAAAAAGAACGGAAAAAAAAAAACATTTAATATGATTGCTCTTATGTAATCTGGTTCATTTTAAGATGCACCACAGTCATAACTTTTGAAAGTAAAGATAACTTACACGCACACACACAAAAATTGAAACACATATTGTAGATGAAACTGTTTTGAAATCAGTCTCACCCACTTAGACAAACAAGTAGGCTGTACATACACAGGTAAATGAGACTAACAAGAAACACCTGGAAACAATCAAGACAGGAAAAGAAAAACAAAGCAATCATACTATATTTTTGGCTTGATGTACTTACGACTGCCAAAATAATTTGTCAAGAGTTTCATATCATCAAGAAGAACAACTTTCTCTAAAACTACAGGACTTGATCTCTATGAGGGATATTAAAGTGTCCACTGATTGAACACATCATAATCTCAGCAGATGCAGGAGGTCATCCGGGGTATCACTTAACTAGTATTTTATTAAAACGGCATATTTATATAATACCAAAGTCCTTTTACGGAAGTTGTGCCACTCGACCACCATGTTTCCAACACCTCTGGGCAGTTATTTACATCATAGCAAGTCAACAGATATATGTCTTTGAATGGTCGAAGGCAGATATTTCTAAAATGACAATACCATATACCATAACTTTGGTTTGCCAAGCTTAAATTGCGTTCAATATGACCTTTGCTGAGTTCGCTTCAAGTACTGCACAAGCACACAGGCTGGCAAGCTCATCTCATACAGTAAGCTCCGCACAAGAGAATGGTCAGTCATTATCGAGTGCAGATTGGATAATTTTACTGGAAGGTGGGGCTTTCTTCGCTAGAGTGGCCATATTGAGTGTTGCAATCCTCTCCATTCATTGTAATGGGGCATCTTATCAATTTATATGATCTTTGATAATACTTGTAATACTAATAATACAAGATAACAACACATATGACAAAATACAGGATCATGATAAAACCTAATGTAAACACAAGACTACAGAATGGAATAGGATCACATTGAAATCAAGACTGCTACCAAAGTATTGGACTAGAAATATATTTCTATCTAAAGAGGTACTTTGTCAAAGATGTTCAGTTTTTTGGTTTAGGCAGTGAACCCACACTATTTAATCTGGAAATGTATGAATATTGTGAACTGAAAACCCAGCGTAATCGAATTGTATAACAAGACCCAGATACGCAGAGGCGGTTTTTAAACAGTGGTACATTCACTGATACGAGAAACATCAGCCTCACAAAGAAATTGTTTTGCTGGACGACTCATGATATTGTCCCGTGTGTCCTTGCAATGGGTCAGTAACAAGGATTTGGTAACAAAATGCAAGGCGGACTAAGCAAAAAGTGCCCAAGGTCTCTGTATCACGCTGATAAAGAGAATGGTGAAACATGCTAGAAGCCGAATAATGATTCAATGTCAGGATGTTTATATAATTGTTACTTTTAGTAAGTTACAATGTCACCGGTGGAAAACTTTTCTAAAATGACACAGAAGAGAAATGATAAGATTTTCTTCCCTTCAAAAATGGTTTTGAAAGAACAAGTGACAGTAACAGAAATCTTTGTACACTACATTTTCCTACAGTACATTTTCTCATTTTTAGGCAACGGGAAGCTCTTATTCCCCACTGTTAGAACATCAGCTAACAAAGTCATTTGCATTCAGTAATTCACAATTAGCTTGTTACGCTGTCTGCCAAACCACCCGACACAAAAAGTGTCACTCAGAATTGCCTGGGACTTTCTGTTCTTTAGTCTTTTCAATATTCTTTGATGACGACTTCAAAACTTGCCCTTCCACCTTTTTTCCTCTCATAATGATGATGGATGATGGTTAGAAAAGCAATAAACCATAAAGATGCAGAGAAGATTTCATTGAGATAAAGAATTGTGCTGTTTACAAGCAAGAATGCATTTTCTTTGAATACATTTTCTTATTTTTAATAAAGACAGTATCATTTTGACTTATTTTTTATTTAAGAGTAAATATCATGAGATCATGAAAATTACATTTCGTGCCGTGTATAATGTTGCCGTGTTTGAAAGTAAGCAGTCTGCCGAGTTGTAAATCCAAAGGTGAATGAGTTACAAAGTTATTGGCTCGGAAAAAAGGGAATAATTGTTCAAATAATATGCTATAGTGTTTTTACACCTTCTATGTACATAAACTTATTGTTGGACACTCCATAAACCAAAGAAGGACCTTTAAAATCCAAAAAAGTCTTTTATATATTATAAAAACATATTTTATTGACTTGTGTGCTAAGATTATCCCAAGAATGTTTACATCCAAAGAAAGTATTAAGTCCTCCATATCCACAATATCTGTGGTTTCCGCCTGTGATGTTCTAGAAATCACACATAAGGTGAGGTTGACTTCATGCAGTGCTTTGCAGACCGATCAGTATAACTACAACAATTCGAAAGACACTCAAGTACTCAAGTACTCTTGAGTCATTCTCATGTTACTTTAATGTAATATGTCAATCTGCGTTACACCTCCAACACAATCTGACAGGACAAAATGTGAAGCAGTGGTAACGTCTAGCACATCATTTCTTTGTGTCTAATATGCCTCTCTGTTGGCTTATGCTATGACATAACAGTTATAAAACATTATTTCATTACACAATCAATTTAAATTATTTCTGAGTCCCATCAGATTAACCACACCGTTGTAATTGTTTTGTGACGATACCATCCCCCAAATAAGATGAACCTATTGGTCGTTTGTACCAGCATCTTATTACCACCAACAGTTGCGTCATAAGGATGAGCGCCCCCTAGCACCAGCAGTTTATTAAGATTTACGGTAATGTGTATTGATGTGCAGGATATTCCATTGCTTTTAGGTTGTTCACTTTTTATCCATTAAATTCATTGTATTTGTTATAGTATCAATAATTTCATAAATATTTATGGTTTTAAAGATACTTTGGAGCACCTACCCAAACCCCACCCTAAACTTAAAACACTTCTCAACCGTACAAAACGCAATAAATGAGTGAAAGTACAGTCACACATACGCATTTTCCGTCAACCTTCCAGCATTGCTTCTTCTCCATTAATATGCTCATTGTAGATATGCGGTGAGAATGCTGTGCAATCCAAAGAGTATATTAGTGGGGAAGAAGCAATGCTGACAGTTTTCACTCATTGTCCTGATCCAGAATCAGTGTCTCTGGTGGAGTTTTTGTGACCATGTGTGGATTATCTCTCAATTTGGTGAATGGATGGCTTGATTGTCAAGTTTACAATCTTCAAGAGGAATTTTGATTCCTTTTGTTTATTCTTAAATCTTATGTAAAATACTTTATTTGTTATACTTTTAGTAAGTGGTAGGGAGATGGTGCCATCTTCTTTGAACTCTACTTATTGACAATGTTTTTGTTAGTCAAGGAGATAGTTTAGTTTATATTGTTTATATGTTTTTCTTTTGATACAGGTTATTTAAGTTTTACCTGGGCGGTTAGAAGGTTTTTATTCGTTGACCATCAACTCTCCTGAAGAAATACTTATATTATTTTGCACAATCTTATGTTTGGTGGTTACTGTATCAGGGGATTGAAGTGACCGTCAGTCTAACCATTTTTGTTATAACCTTTTTTACCCCCAGACTTTATTAGGGTTCGTAACAGGATGTGACAATTTACTGCAGATGATGCAGACTTCAGCCTCTCTTCTTCATAAAAATTGATGAAGAGATGAAGACGTTTGACCTTGATCATTTCACAAAAAGATTGTTTTATGGCTGTTTTATGTTATGTAATAAATAAATGTTGCGTTACTTGCTCAAAATGTGTGAATGGTGTAATGTAAATACAGTTCATCCTGACAGTTAAAATTGAAAATCACACTCGAATCTGCCCATTCGCATGAATTGCCTATAAATAACACGCGCTGTGCAATATCGTATAATACGCACGCCAAAGTTCGATATTGCATGCATACGATACGCCAATTTAGCGCGTGTGCATATTAAACAGCAATTTGTCTCATTAACCTGTCCCCTAAACCTAACGTTAGCGTCCGTGCATATTTTCTAACCTCTACTATAACCCAAACCCTAAACCTAACAGTATTATTTTATTAATATTATTTCAGTGTTTCCTCTTCATGTACGTTTAAAAATGGCTGGACTCAACCCAGGTACAAGCAAACATTGGCGTATCATATGCATGCAAAATTGAACTTTGGCGTAGGTATTACATGATAATGCAACAGCATTTTATTTATACGCAATTGATGAGACCATATATTTGCTTCATTGCACAATTATAGCGCAATGTACAATTTTAGACTGACAGTAGACAAAAGCTTCTCTTGCTTCTGGTAGAGGTGCTAATTCAGTGAACGGTCCAGTGCGTCGTAAAAGTGAGTTTTCTTGTTGTATGGGTTAAAGGACAGGTTGTTTGTGACCTCTTTTGCGAAAATGACATATTGTGTCTTTAATATTTGGCAAAGAATGTTTAATTTTATTACGATTTTATATTTCTTCAGATTTTTATTTGATTAAGATGTTTATTCATATTGCAAAGATTATAAAATGGAAAATCATCTGTGCAACATTGGGAACCCCGTCTAACCTCCAGTGGTGAAAAAGCAATCACGTAACAAGCTCACCCATAACAAATTTATCAACAGAATTTGAAAACATGCACCCTCAGGCTAACGCTTACATCCATTCCTAAGGGCACTGTATGAATTTATAATGCATTATGAAGGATGTACAGAGATACAGCACTGATCTATTTGTTTGGTCTTGGATCAGATTTTCGTCGTTTGTTGGCTTGCTGTGCTAGAAATAGCATAAACCATGTGTTATTGTTCTGTATTAATTAGTGAAGATCATGACTTTGGACGTGTTTTATGTGTTGAGGGTTGGTTTCTGAACAGCTGGAAAGTGACTTGTATTCCAAGTCACATACTACACCCTATTGTGTTGAAACCTGATTTGTAAAGGAGCATTGACCTCATGGTGGGATTCTCCATAACCTCCCGTGCTCTGCTCTTCCAACTGTGTCATTGTAATATCCCACACAAATGATTTCATTAGTGCTGGTGTGTGTGCGTGTGTGTGTGTGTCAACTTGTGCATGGAAATCACAGCGTTTAACCTTTTTTTGATTTTGTCTCACAGGTGTAGGTCTATGAAACACCAAATGAACTCATCAAAGGTGACAAAGTATATTGACTGAGGTTTGCATGCAATAATGTTGCTCTGTACATGGCAACACACATAATTTAAAACATATGTTTAGGCTTCTGTTCCCTTTCTGTCTGTCTCTAAAAGTTGTGTCGAGAATGACAGATGGGTTCGTCCTTGAGAACCAATAAACTCTGACTACTATAGAAAAGGCCAATGAAATTTGGTGAATGAAATTTGCATGCAATCCTGGGTCAGATGATGTCCACGGTAGTGGTCCAGGAGAGACACCCCCGGCTGTACCTTGCGCAGAAGAGTGACACCGAGGGAGTCCGTTATCTTGATGCACCTATCTCGCACGATGGGTAACACCGTCGAGGACTGTGCTCAGCAGTTTTGGGCGTTGAAGAAGCACCTCATCGCAACTCGGCCGCCTAGAGGCCTCCGAGATCCCGATTGATGTCTGCTTCCCGGCAGCCCAGGACCCCTTCAACATCGCTCCGGTTCCTGTGCCCCCACAGGTAGCACCCCGGAAGCGGAGGTTGAGGGGGACACCTCCACCCCGTCAGCAACCTTCTCGCAAGAAGGGACACTGACGGGAAGACCCCAGGGAAAACAAAATTGGGCCCGATCTTCACAGGCACGGCTCTGATCGGTCGGTACGGTACGGCTCCTGCCTCGTTTCCAAAGCCGGACCCTTCTCAGGGCCTGTGCCGACTTACGGGTTTTTCTGTTCTCCCCGGGTGTACTTGGAGCCAATCGCACACTCCACTGGACTGTGCTCGGCAAACCGACCTCATACCCTGGCGAGGCGTGAGGTCGTACACACACGACAGCTGTCACCACTCTCAAACCGACAGTGTGTGCCGTTGTCCCGCCAGGCATGCGATAAGGCGGAGCCAACCTTGCCTCTGGGGAAACCACCTCGACATATGGTTAGCTCCGCCGGCCAACAAACCACCCTCCGTGGGAATGGTGAAGCAGACCGTCCCCTTGGTCTCCCTGTCACAGTCCCTTGGAGCTTGGCAAAAGTTGCCCACACTGTCTCGGTGGCTGATGCGGACGGTCCGTCTTGGCTACTCGATCCAGTTTGCCAGGAACCCTCCCAAGTTTTTGGGCATCATCTCTCCCTCTCTCAGAGTCAGGGACGCCTCCGTACTTCGGGCAGAGGTCTCCACCCTTCTGGCGAAACAGGCACCTTCACAAGCTGCCGTTCAGGATGAGGCGCATACTGACATCTATCAGGTGTCAGGATTGGTTTGTGGCAATCGACCCGAAGGACGCTTACTTTCATGTCTCGATCCTCCCTCGACACCGGCCGTTCCTACGGTTCGCGTTTGAGGGGCGGGCATATCAGTACAGAGTCCTCCCTTTCGGTCTGTCCCTGTCTCCACGGGTCTTCACGAAGATCGTGGAAGCCGCCCTTTTTCCCATTGAGGAAAACAGTGAGCAGGTATTGAACTATCTCGACGACTGGCTTATCTTGGCACACTCGCGAGATCTGTTGTGTTCACAGAGGGACCTGGTGCTCCGGCATCTAGATCGATTGTGATTTCATGTCAACCGAGAAAAGAGCAAACTCTCCCCAGTGCAGAGCATCCTCTTTCTCGGTATGGAATTAAACTCTGTCACCTCGACGGCGCAGCTGTCCGCAGCACGCGCCCAGTCAGTGTTGAACTGCCTGGAACACTTCCACCAGTCGGCGGTCCCCCTGAAACAATTTCAGAGGCTCCAGGGACACATGGCGTCCTCTGCGGGGGTAATACCTCTCAGATTGATGCACATGAGACCGTTTCAACACTAGCTACAGAGTCGAGTTCCGAGGACAGCGTAGCACACCGGCAGCAGGTGCATGGTGATGACGCTCTTCTGCCGACGCACTCAAACCCCTTGGTCTTCCATGACCTTTCTCCGAGCAGGGGTTACCCTCGGGCAGGTTTGAAGGCACGTCGAGGTGACGACGGACACCTCACTGCAGGGGTGGGGTGCAGTGTGCAGCGGGCACGCAGTAGCAGGGTGCTGGACGGGCCCCCATCTGCGTTGGCAAATCAATTGCCTAGACTTGTGGGCCGTGCTGCTTGCGCTGAGAAGGCAACGCACTCTAGT
Source organism: Triplophysa dalaica (assembly GCF_015846415.1). Taxonomy (NCBI): domain Eukaryota; kingdom Metazoa; phylum Chordata; class Actinopteri; order Cypriniformes; family Nemacheilidae; genus Triplophysa; species Triplophysa dalaica. The sequence continues at coordinate 15,665,131 of NC_079560.1, read as the reverse complement.
GCAGGGCCAGCACGTGCTGGTCTGCCTGGACAGCACGACACCCGTAGTGTACATCAATCGCCAGGGTGGCGTACGCTCACTGCAGCTAACATGACTTGCCCGACGCCTCCTCCTGTGGAGTCAGCAGGTGATCCGCTCCCTGCGGGCCACACACATCCCAGGCGATCTGAACCAGACAGTCGACGCGCTCTCTCGTCAGTATACGCCCTGTGGAGAGTGGCGACTCCACCCCCGTGCAGTCCAGCTCATTTGGGTGCTGTTCGGATCAGGCACAGGTAAACCTGTTTGCCTCTCAAGACACCAGCCATTGCCCGCTTTGGTACTCCTTGTCCGAGGCCCCCCTCGACACGGATGCCCATGTGCACAGCTGATCGCGGGACGGCCGGAAACACACCTTCCCCCCCAGGAGCCTCCTTGCACAGACACTGTGCAAGGTCAGGGAAGAGGAGCACCAAGTGTTATGGGCTAACACTAACACTAAGACTACCATCACTAAGCAAGCACCCCCTGGAGGTTGGCTGGTCAGAGCAGCCTTCCCCCTTAGACCTATCACAGATAGCTCTAACCGGACCTAGTGCTACCGGATGCTGTAACACCCCCTCCGTGGGCTGTTCCGTCTGATGTATCCTCATGAGAACGGTAACCCACTCTTGGTAACCCATGAGCTTCCCCAGGTGGACCTCCATCTCGCAGTTAACTACTCAGTCCGCACGTTCCATGCGTTCTCCTCCAAGGACGAGACCATACCTGAATCCACCATATTCCTCCCCACAGGTAGGTGGTCGCCTCTGCAGCGCATCCCTGATTAAGGAAGTTACGCTTACCCGGTGTAAACCCGAGCCGGACGGCCTCTCGCCAGTAGAGAGCTAAAGTCCCGTCTGTGAAAGGTTACCGGTCAGGGCTGTACCCATCTTTCTCCTAGAAAGCTCTGGAACCCCCCGAACACCACAATGGAAGGTTACAGTTTCGCGAAAGCTTTGAGCTGACACGTCCAGGCCTGTTACCGCCGCTTCGCTACAGATTGTGATGCGATACAGCATTGTGGCGTTTTCCATAGGTAACCCCATCAGTCGTTCTCGACACAACGTCGAGAGACCGACAGAAAGGGAACGTCTTGGTTACGTCTGTAACCTCAGTTCCCTGGTGGAGGGAATGAGACGTTGTGTCCCTTATACCACAAACACGTATCGTATTCTGCTGCAGTCTTGAGAGGCTCTCAGACTCTTCAGAACAAGAGGTGAATGAATTCTGCATGCCGGCTTCGTTTTATACCGGACATCCGGGGGCGGAGACCGGCATGCAAATTTCATTCGCCAAATTTCCTTGGCCTTTTATATAGTAGTCAGAGTTGATTGGTTCTCAAGGGGCGAACCCATCTGTCGTTCTCGACATAACGTCTCGTTCCGTCCATCAGGTAACCGAGGTTACAGAAGTAACTGAGACGTTATGTCACAATCGCCAACCTACGCATTTTGATGGATTAACAACTTCAAAGGCGATTTTCTCAATATTTTAATTTTTTTGCACTCTCAGATTCCTGATTTTAAAACAGTTGTATCTCAGCCAGATATTGTCCTATTCTAACAACTCATACATCAATAGAAATCGTATTTATTCAGCTTAGTAAAATATAAATTTCGAATGATTGACCCATAAGACTGGTTTTGTTGTCCAGTGTCACATTTACACTAGAAAGACTACAATAACTCAATCGTAACTGTAAGATACTACAAGAAAGCCATCTCTCCTTGACCAAACAAATGACGTGCATAAAACATTTGGACAGCTCGCCACGTGCATCATTCGGTTATTTACGGCTCTCAGTTGTAAACCGGCCCGTCACGTTTATTGAGTCATGCGGAGTGTATTTGCGTCTGGTGGATTTTTGCCTTAAACCTTCATCCCGAATCAATGGAAGGACACATGCGACTCACGCCAGGACGACTACCAGAGAAACTGGGTCAGCATTAACAAGGGCCGTGCTGTCGCGCTCTGTACATCCACCCTGATGATAATCTGCAATGGCAGGTTCCTGTTACAAAAGCAATGAGGGACGGTGTGAAGAAAGCGGGCGGCTTTAAATGTTTTAGCTTCGTTTCCTTACATTCGTGACGACCGAAGAGCTCACAGCTGTGTGTTAAATGGCTCTGCTTATGACAGGTAAACAGGTCAGACACATAGGGGAACCAAAACACAAGGTTTATCTGATTAATTGTGTTGTTTAAATGTAAAACTCTACTGAAGAGGCATTACATTTAAATATGTTTTTAATTATTATTGTTGTTATTATCATTATTATTCATGTCTGCTTGAAATACATTGGTATTGTAATTATGGCATTTATACACCGTAAAAAATATCATAAAAAACTGTAATATTCCGGCTGCTAGGAGGCCAGGAAATTATGTAGTAACATTTCTTTATATATTTCTACATTGTATGTTACTTTTATATTTAAAAAAAAAATATTATAGAATTTGCTGTCTATTTTTGTTATTTGATTTTGTTGCCGCAATTAAAAATATGTAAAAATTGTGTCAAATAAAACTTGATCTTTAAGTCAAATGATTTAAAATGTACATACAATAACTTTTTTTACAGTGTAGAAATTAAAAGTTTTGTTTCAATGACATAAACAGGTAATAAATACAACCTCAAACATCAACCTTAAATCAAAAGGAAAAATATGAAATACATAGCATGAGGGAGAAAAGCTCAAAAAGGACATCATTTTCATATTATAATCAGATACATATTACCTCACGCAACAGTAACGTTACATATTATTATATTATATTGGGGTGTAATGATTTTCAATTTAATCAGATGTCGTATTTTGTGTACGTTTATTAGGCTATTTCTCACAGTTTAGACGTGTTTGAGAACGTAGCCCGAACTCGTCCCTTAACGTTACAGTTGATATATTATGCAAAATAAAACACAACACATAACAGGATACGGCTAGGCCTACATATGCAGTTTTTTTTAAAGCGCAATCATTCCAAAAATCAGACCTTAAAGAGATCCCCACCTCTGTCCGCCCAACCCGATCCGGACCGGCTTCGCTTCATGCACACAGTGACAGGATTAAAACATTGCCACCGTTGTGCGAACCATTTCATCAGTGTCAATCGTGAAATGACATAAAAGGCTTGTTCGACGTGATTGTGGTACCTCAAGATCCGACCGGCTGATGACATTAAAGTACAGCAAGAGCAATTCGAAAAACCATAAAAAGTTTGCTTTCGAAACGCTCTCGCTGTACTTTGATGTCATCCGCCTGTCATCTTGTAGCGCCGCATCAAGTCGAACAAGCCTATTCGCTCTGTGTCTTGTGACTGGTTAAGTCATTACAATATCTTACGTATTGAAACGGCCTTGAGCATAAAAAAGAAAGAAATAGAAAATGTCTTTGAGCGTACACTTTAATATAACATGACCGGGTGCATTCATGGAGCATGATCGTTCGCTATTAAAACCTGCTGTGCTCATACAACGATATAGTTTTGTTGTTGAAGACTCTAAACGCCACGCAATGCCCATGTAATACTTTTATCCTTTTTGATCAATGTTTGCGAAAAATATCTGTGTCTGACATCTGTTTCCTGGTTGCGTGTTTATGTGGTTGGGAAGTGGAAAGCTTTAGGTTTATGGTAGGAGTTGGGTTAGGTACTCTAAAATATCTATTAAAGGCGGAATAGACGATTTGCTAAGATGCTAACTTTAGCCTGCTAGCAGTGAAATCGTGATCCAACTCTCCATGCAAAAAACTTTCTGGACAGGACTGCTTACTCCACCTTTAAAGTACAAAAGTATTTGTAAAATCGCTTCAGGGGAAAATCGTGACACTGACATGAATCTCCAGCTAGCGGAACAATACAGTTCTACCAGAAAGACTCGGAAGGCCAAAGTTGAGTATTCAACATTTATTTGACAGCTGATAGACAGAATATATATGGTTATAATAAAGATGGTAACAGTTCTTTGGAGTAGGCCCTGTCCGTGGCTCGCAACCAGAGGGCCAAGAAGTCCTCCACTTCCCGCCTTGAGATGGTAAGGCGGGGGCGTAGCCAACCCCCCTGGGGTTATATTGACAGGGACCTCCTGGTGGTGGTGGAGAGGATGGGGGGCGAATCACGTTGCTCTTACTGCGGACATAGAAAGGGGTAAGTGGCGATCTTTTATGTTTCATGTTGGAAGGTGATTGGTTGGGTGTTGATTGGCAATGAGTGATACAGGATTGAGTCTTCCTGGCAGAACTAGCGCTGAAGCTACATTTCTTCTCTTTAGCGGCCCCAGTGGACTTTTCTGTCTCAAAACTGTTGCAATACGTTCATGATTTTGAGTTGCTGCATACAGTGTACAGAGGTATGTTTTTCCTATTAGAACAGTTTCATTTTTATGCTTTTTTACAATAGTAGGTCTCATCAGATTATCATAACTGCACTGTGATAATTTTGCTATAGTCCAACAGTTTCTACAATGAATATTTTGGATTAATCTAATAATAATTTGGCAAGACAGTGGGTCTCATGCATGAACCTTCGTAAATATATGATTAAATTAAGAGTAATTTGTGCGTTAAACAGACCTTCTCGACAACTTTCCTCCTGATTCAATAACACTGTTATTTACTATTTCATAGTAAAATGTGTGTATGTTAATGATTTGCAATCACTCGTAAACAGGGCGCGCATGCACGCTCATTCAAAATTAGAATGAATTACAGCTACTTTTACGTATCTAGGAATGCTGGAACCCTCTGGACTTCATTCTCTAGTTTGGCTACATTATATTGCATAAATGCATAAGATCCTAATAGTCTATATGCTTTAAAAAGAATTGCCAATTAAATGTCCACCAAAGCGTTCTTAGCCAGCTAAAATAATAATACCTGATGCTTTTCTGAAAACGACGAGCTAGTGGCACCTGAGAATGCTTTGGAGGCACTGTGCGTTATTCTGGAGATGCGTGGTTGCTGTGATTTAGAATATTCTCAGCAGTTAGCCTACTTGTTACTAGTATCTTATTTTGAAGAATATAACTTAATATGAAAATGCAGGGGGGGGCACCGTGGCTTAGTGGTTAGCACGTTCGCCTCACACCTCCAGGGTTGGGGTTCGATTCCCGCTTCCGAATTGTGTTTGTGGAGTTTGCATGTTCTCCCCGTGCCTCGGGAGTTTCCTCCGGGTACTCCGGTTTCCTCCCCTGGTCCAAAGACATGCATGGTAGGTTGATTGGCATCTCTGGAAAAATTGTCCGTAGGGTGTGAGTGCGTGAGTGCGTGAGTGAATGAGTGAATGAGTGAGTGTGTGTGCCCTGCGATGGGTTGGCTCTCCATCCAGGGTGTATCCTGCCTTGATGCCCGATGACTCCTGAGATAGGTGCAGGCTGCCCGTGACCCAAGGTAGTTCGGATAAGCGGTAGAAAATGGAATGGAATGAAAATGCAGCTACCATTAATATTAACTTCTCGACTGTTGTGTATGATGGTTGGTCAATATATTGTTTGTCCCGCCTCTTCTCCACTGTGATTGGAAGGCTGTGTAAAGAAATAACAGTTACGGGCAGCTCTGCATATTACCCAAGGTTAAAAAGTATTGAAGACAGGGCACAAGAATATTATTATGATACGTAGTGCATCAAAATGCAGTGTCATCAGTTTGTCTAAAAGAATACAGAATGTTACGTGTGGTTTTATTCACTATTTACAAGTGGTATGGAGCAGGTGTACATTTGCACTAATGGACTACTCTCATAACTGCATTACCTCATCTACTGCACTGTAACTTTATATAACTGCACCAACTTCTCTACTGCACTGTAACTCATCTATTGAATTACTGCATCTATTGCATAACTAACTGCATCTACTCATCTATTGCACTATAACTTCAATAACTGCATTAACTCATCTACTGCACTGTGACCTTAACCGCATTAACGCATCTACTGCACTGTAACTTCAATAACTGCACTAACTCATCTACTGCACTGTAAATGTATAACTGAATCTACTCATGTATTGCACTATAACTTCAATAACTGCATTAACTCATGTACTGCACTGTACCTTTAATAACCGCATCAACTCATCTACTGCACTGTAACTTTAAAAGCTAATGTCTGTAACTAATGCACACTCAAGTCACTTGCACTATTGTATAGTCTATATTGTTATCTGTTCATAACCACCTGTACATTATTGTTCACAGTATATAGCCTTCTGTTTATATTGTTCATAGTACATACCAACTGTCATATTTTCATAGTACATGCCCATTGTACAGTATTTTCCTAATATTGTATTCTGTATTTATTCACACTGTATATCCTGCTGTCATGATTCCACTATCATGTCATGTTTATTTGTGTTTTTTGAGTGGATTGAGTGGTTTTTGAGTCATGGCATAACCTATGGTTTTATGTGAGATTGAATGATTCTTTCTCGTGTCTCGTCATTGTTCCCTACATCCCGTTCCTCGTCAGCCTCTCCTCAGTGCTAATCCCCAGCACCTGTTCCTCGTTATGATCCTGTGCTTGTTCCCCTATAAGACACCCTCGTGTTCTTTGTCTTGTGCTCGTGCATTGTACCTGTACCTGTACCTGTACCTGTACCTCTACCTCTACCTCTACCTGTACCTGTACCTGTACCTGTACCTGTACCTGTACCTGTACCTGTACCTGTACCTGTACCTGTACCTGTACCTGTACCTGTACCTGTACCTGTACCTTACTCCGTAAGTGTAGTTGAGTGTTACTTCGTTGTAGTCCTGTTAAGTATTGAATTTAAGTCTTTGTTAGTTTAAGTGTAGTGAGTCTAGTTCCTGTGTACCATTTGTAATTATTGTTATCTTGCTCTGTTTTACCCCATCGTGGGCCTTTTGTTTAGTGTTTATTTGTATAATAAATCCTTGTTACATCTACCGTCTGTCTCTGCCTGCATTTGGGTTCCCACGCCATGTCTCCACCTGAGATTCATGACACCTGCACTTGCTAATTGCACTTCTGGTTAGACCTAAACTACATTTCGTTACACTGTACTTGTATATGTGTAATGACAATAAAGTTGAATCTAATTTCTTTCTTACCAGCTAACATTTTGAAAATACGAACATCTTCATGAATACGTAAATTTACATCAAGCGACTTTACGAACGATTTACACCAAAAATTCATTCTGCTCCTGTTTCATGAATGAGGCCCAATGTGTCTTATGGTCACAAAAACGTCACATGGAAAACTGAAATGGAATACGTATTGGTCCACGGTATTAGCTGCATTTCATGAAAAATAGAATTTCCTATTTTGTTCAGCTGAAGTATGACTTTCATGTGAAGTTGCATGCGATACGTGTCAGGAAAAAGATGTTTGACGTATTCATATTTGAGAGGCTCAATTATTAATAAACTCAGTCGGTTCCTGACAGCTTCTCAGTATAAGAAGAGCTTTTCTCTTCCAGACAGCCAAAAGTTGTTTTTTGATGTGATGTGTCTCCCTTTGCACACTTACTACGTAAATCTTCAATTTATTTGTACTTGTAATTGCACTGACAAAAGAGGCTTCCTGTTTGAATTCTCGGCTTGCATAGTTCCCATGACAGAACTAGACAGAAAGGCAGAGTGAGGGGCAGTTTGGCCTCTGTGAGCGACATCATGATACTGAGTGACCTCAGAGGGCATCTTCCATGTCTATATTTAGCTGTCTGTGATGCTTCCGATGAGAGCACTGCCAGGGCCACGGGCTGCTGGTCCGAGGACCTTAAATGTTATTTCATTCTGTATTTTTCCCTCCACACATGTGACCGACCGTTGGCCTCTTTCTCTGACAGCAACCAGACTAGAAAGAAGCTAGACCAATGCCTGTTTCTGATTGGTTAAATGAAGACGTGGGTGGGGCTTGAAAGCAAAACCTAATTTTACAGAGAGATTTTGGGAAATGGCTTTGACGCATGCTGACTGACACCCAGAAATCATAATATTTGTTTTAGAGGGGGGGTAATTTCACATTTCTATCAACCAACTAAATTACGTAATTAAAAGACATCTCTCCCGCATATGCTTGACAAATTGACTCAGATGTTTGGAGTGATCAAACAGATGCTTTGTACCTAATTATGAGATGCGAAGACAAACAGAAGATGAATAGCCCTGTTGCTTTGACAACATAGCAGAGTCTTGGGTTATCTGGCAGCCATTTAATGTAATATTTTCTGCAGCATAAGCTCCAGAATGGCAGATGCTGGATTCAATTAGAAACAAATGACTCAATGGGCAGTGTGACACAAATCAAGTTATTGAAGATGTATTGTTTAGTGCTTTTGAGCGAAAAAAAACACAGAGTTACTTTTCACTCTGTCATGAATAGCATAAACACATAGAGAATTGTTAATCCTTATTAGATGACATAATATTAGATAAAACAAAAGTAGTTTTTTCTGGAGATCTTAAATATCAGTGATTCATGCCCAATTGACACCAAGTACCATTATTATAAAGTTGACAATATCAATAGCTGAGTATTCACACCAAAAGATACTAATGGAATGTTTATTCTAAGCTTGCATGCTGAGAGCAGTCCCCAAAATGGGAGAGAAAGAAGGGAGTTGAGGATAGCAAGGGGCAAGAGAATGATCAGGGATGCGTTTAGCAGAGAATTGTCTGCTGAGGGTATTCTCTTTATCAGTAAAGATTTTGGCAAAGTCAAATTCATCAATTGTTTAATTGTTTGCGAAAACTATTAAAACATTTCTTTTCCATGAAATCAAATGGCCTAATCCAATGTCCTAATCATATTGGCCTATATATATGTGTGTATATATATTCACATAAATCTCACACACATTTTAAAGCGGCAATCCGCATTATTTTGCGGTAAAAATAATCAGAAATCGATTATTGAGTAAATACATAGACAGATCACTGTTCAAAATGATTGTCTAATCTTACCCTGATTCACAACGGTAAGCTTATAATAATGATTTATAATTTGTGCAGTTGGGTCGCCCCATACAGGAAATTTGAATTAGGGGGAGTACCTCTTTAACTCTACATCAGGTCCGTAAACACAAAGGAGAGGAACCGGCTAGTTTATCACATGTGTGTGGATGGCTCTCCGGCGGCACTGCTATGGGTGTTGTTCATTCTTAAAACAGTTGATTGGAATTTAAATCATCATCTAGATGGCTGTGTTTAAAAGCGATCATCTGGGAAATGTCATGTAATCAAATAAATGGATTAAGTTCTGATGTGATTACATCTGGGGAATCATCTGCTGTTAATTACAAAGAGCTAAAGTGACAGCTTCATGCTAAAGCAAAAGCTAATATCAATAAGGATTTTGAGAGTTGGCTCCAACATCCGAATGGATTGAATTAACAGATGAGACATCACTATCCACATTTATTTAAAAGTATTTGTTTTAATAATAAACTACAGATGTTCAATAAATTGTAACTAAATCTAAATATATATATGGATAACAAAGAAGCTATATTAAATGTAAATTTGAAGTTGAAGCAGCTTTACCGCTTACGCTGAATATTTTTCCAGCCAAAACTTACCAAGGCATATAATGGTGCTGTTTGGTAAGGGAGTGCATGCTTTAATAAGCACAGATTGTAAACTACTGTGACTGGAAAGCTAACTGGATTTTGTGATCGTATCATTCATAATATTTTGTCGTTTTGGGGCTGGACTGTGACCTTTATGACCTGCAAAATCTCCAAATTTTGTATTAGGAATTAACATGAGATATTGCATAGCATTACATCAGACATGATAATGTTATACTGCTGCGTATGATTGCGAATGAAGTCTGGCATCAATTTAGGACAGATTTGATACGGTTGACCCCAAAAGCTTTGGAAATGGATCTGTAATAACTGTGGATATTGTGTAAGGTTCACTGTGAGGTCATCAATGGAGGGTTGTATTGCAATTCACTTTTTGAATCCGAACTGGGAACGTACTCACTATAAGCAGAATTGTAATTTAATTATCTAAAGTAAAATTAAAATATCTTTCAAATAAGTAAATGTTACCTGTTGTACTTATTGATTTTGTAATTTTAGAAGGTTCTTCAACCTGATCTCACTATTTTTTAGGTTTTAAACCTGATCTAACTATTTTACTAGGTGGCTAATTCTTATGAATTTGTATTTTGTGAATTTTACACAAACGTACGATTACTAGAAAAAAATAACCTGCCTCTAAACTGATGTCACTAGTGTGAAAGAAAATGGTACTCAAATGTACAACGTTATGAGGTCGTACACATTTAAATGAATTAAACGTCAAAATTTTACGTCATAAAATCGTTTTTGCCGTGAGTTTGTGTTAGATATCTTGTATTCATTAATGTGGAAGTTAAATTATTAAAATGACTGTACATGTCTTCATTTATTTACTGTGCATATCCAAACATTAGTTTTTACTTTTCACAGTGCATCGTAAAACAACTGTAATTTTACTGTTTTTTGAGAAGTTTTGAAATGTGGTTAAAAAATTACAGGAGAAGACTGCACAATCTGGACAGGTGTAAAACGACATGAAAAAAATGTACATATTTAAATACATAAATTCTATTTTAGATTTTTTTGGGGGCGCCAAACCAGCATTTAACCCACAACAACTATTGAACTGTACTAACACAAATACGTTTTTCTGTAAACTATTCCTTTCATAATTTTTGTAGTTATTGTTGTTGTTTTTCTGGCCTAGATAAAAATCTTTCTTTTTGAGCCTCAGAAAAATTCAGCAGAAGGGACGTTATTGCAGGATGGTAATCCAAACTACACTGGTTTAAGATCAATTACCAATTCATTATAAATATTATTATTGTTATCTTCCAAATTTACAATAATAATAAACTCTTCAAAGCTTTGGAATAACACAAATGTAACTTGGGGATTGAAATTATGTAAAAAAATTAATCAAAACATGTACTTTATCATCTTCAAAGAAGCCATCCTTTGCTTCAAACCTGCAAAATGATACTGTTGATATTTTATCAACCAGCTTCTAAAGATCTCGGCCTAGGTCCCCATCTTTTGTCTGCTTTTCTTAATTATTTTCTTTATTATTCAGTTATGCATTTAAAAAATATTTTATTTTATTTTTGTAAAAGACATTAATACGTTGTCACAAATATTTTTTTGTCTACAAAGTCAAGTTATCCAAAGTTCAAACATTTAAGCATGCACCTTTAGAAGAAGGTTTTTACAGTCATGAGAATAGTGTTTGAGCTTCAGACCTAGAATTTCAAAGCGACTCTAAGACTTTAAACCCAGTCACAAAGACTCCATTCACAATCCACAAATATTGAATAGCCTGCCTGCAGGTTTTAAAGTCAATTTCAATGTTATCATAGAGTAATGGAATCATAAAGTCCAACATAAATAATCTGCCGTTGAAGAAAAAAAAACTTAGGTTCATCATCTGTTATTCACCATGGGAGCCAGAGGGCTCTGAACCACTTGGACTGTGCAAATATCCTAAAGGCACCTGATTTCCTTCATTTGGGTTAGAGTTATTGATCTGCTCTTACAATGCTCACTGGTTTCGTGAGATAGCATGTTACTGTATGTCATTCCTCAATTCAGCAACAGTCACAATTCGGTGGACTGAGTAAAATATTTTTCAACACAAATTCTTTAAGATCTCAAGGTCATACACTTCATTCTTACTCAACACACTGACACGGAAGACCTTGAAAATCCCTAAATGGAAACATCACTAAACAGTATACCGTACGGTCCCACAAATTACCAGCCGGCCATTGATTCCCGTTAGTAACAAGCAATAGTACTATGTGCACACACACACAGCGGCAGTTCGCTCAACTGCACATTCCATCACTTGGAGGCATGGCAAATGCGATACGGCCTCTCTGCGTCCCTTTTTCTTCACAACATTATTCATGCAAGGCTTTTTAAAGCTAAACCTCACTCCTCATCTGCGGCACTTGCATATATTTGCACATACTATTACAATCTATTTATGTCTACGAAATAATTTTAAAATTATTAATGTTGCAAACCTCGCTGTAGGTAGGTCTCGGTACAAATGTGAGCACAGTGGCCAGTGACAATGTCATGTGACGAACAGAGTAGGCTATGTGACAGATCATAGTGCGCTTCTGATGAAGTTATAGCTGACTGATGTTTCATCCTGATCTCAGCCCTTAACTATTTTATGAATTGGAAAATTTGTACGACGTAAATGAGCAAAAACTTATGAATATTGGAAAAGGCAATGATGAAGCTCCATTCCTAATCTGCACAAATGTAGATCGTACTATAACATGCAAATCAGATTATGTAATTATATCTGTGAAATTGAGTTGGATATTCATATTGACATAATGACATTGTATGAGCACACATGTTTTCATATTTCAACCATTACAGGTATTTTCTACAGAGGAAATGTGACGTTTACATCATGTTGTCCCATTAATACAAAAGTTTTTTGCAAATAAAGGTTCTTATGAGGTTGTTGGCTATACACTCCTAAACATAAATGTGCTTCATGATTCCATAGAAGAACTGCTTTTGGCTCAATGGTAGGCTCCATAAGGAGCCTTTAACATCCAAACTTCGAAACCTTTCTGTTTCAATAAAACTATGGTAAGGTAGTGGAAAAGGGTTCAGTTGGTTTATACAAAGAAAGACGTGGTTGTATCAAGAACATCTATCTTTTAAAGGTACCAAAAATGGTTATTTTATAGCATTGCAGTGTAGAACCTTTCGTAGTTAATAGGGGCTTTCGCACAGGATTATTTCTGAGTCACAGAAACTGTAAAGAGGGCTTTCATCCATGAAATAACTTTTCTCTCAGGCCATTTTCCTAGATGCATTCGCACTGGCATTTGGACCATTCGGAAGTGGTCCAAATTGCCCAAACCGCTGCGTTTGGAAAACAAACAACTGAAGGATGCTGTGATAGGAGCTGTGTGTTTGAGGTCTGTGAGCTTCATGATAATGAAGATGTCATGTAGACATATGCAATACGTTGTGATGGAAAGCGCAAATAGGAGGAACAAATCTCCTATGTCAATTTCAAGTGTAGAGAAAAAATGCTAATGCCGCTAACATTAGCTTTGTGTATGTTTTTGTCTTATAACAGTTTAACATGCGTTCAGCCATCCAATCCGCTTGGGTCGCTGGTAGTTCCTTGATTCTGAGTTAGGATACACTCTGCTCTGGAGAAGGAGCTAGTTTTGTGCCTCCAAATGGCGTTCCTGATCTAAAACATTTCCCAGTTCCTGTGATCTAAATCAGAGCAATTGAGAGTTGCATCAACTCCGTTGACTTCAATGGAACAGTTTTTTCACAGCAATTGCGTTTCACGGAGGCTCTCGATAGTTCCTGGAAGTGACTAGTAACACATGGAGCTGCGGCTAAACAGACCAATTGAAGTAAACATTTAACATATAACGAGTCATTTAATGAATAAAAAATTAAAGAAATGAAGCATTTACATAACTTCCTGGAACTATCTGAAGGCTCCATGAATCACTTGACACGCAACATTTTTAACTCCATCTAACGCAACTCTCTCTTGCCAACGGCTCTGATGTTAATGTGACAAAAAGAGGGTGTGGCAAGTGGTTTAGCGAGGTCTGCGCTGAAAGGGCGCAGTGTGGTCAAGTCCAAATTGTTAACACCTGTGTCTCGTAGTAATTGGTGAGGAGAGGGTTAAAAGCAAGTGGACGAGGAGTGAGAGACAGCTGGTTAGAACTTTAGAAACGCTACATGGAAGCCTCAAGCAGCATTTCATTGTGAGGAAGTTATTGTTGAATCTTAGCGCAGTGGCGCACAATTCATTTTTATTTACTTTAATAAAGTCTTTCCAAGTCTCACCCACGCCGATCTTGTCTCCTTCCTTCTTATTCATTTTGAACCTTGTTACACTGCTGCCGAAACCCGAGAAGGAAGGAGAACGCCGCTGCCAGGATGTAGACTGCGCCAGGATCACCGTTTGCAGAGGACCCACAGTCGCTCGTGTTATAGTTTCAAAAAGAACATGTGGATGAACTGTTTAACATTCACAGAATCTTTCGGTTCTTTGTAGTGGAAAAACTGATATTTGCAGACTAAGAAGGTACAAAGAAAGGGTTCTTTTAGGAACATTAGACTAAAATGTTGTTTAGGGGCCCAAAAATGTTTATGAGGTGGCATCGCTGTAAATAACCCTAATGTCCTTCATTTTTAGGAATGTAAAAGCTGAAGGGCCAAATTATAGATGATACATGCAGGATATGCTTTGACGGTTTATGTTATATGCCCATTCTACTAAAGTTAAAGCAGTTGAGAGTCGCTCTTGTTTTTGCTGTCCTATCTATTCATGTATACAGTTGAAAGAAAAAGTATGTGAACCCTTTGGGCTTACTTGGATTTCTTCATAAATTGGTCATAAAATGTGTTCTGATCTTCATCTAAGTCCCAACAATAGAGAAACACAGTCTGCTTAAACTAATACCGCACAAACATTATACGTTTTCATGTTTTTATTGAACACAACATGTAAACAGTGCAGGGTGGTAAAAAGTATGTGAAACCCGAGGCTAATGACTTCTCCAAGAGCTAATTGGAGCCAGGAGTCAGCCAACCTGGGGTCCAATCAATGTGATGAGATTGGATGTGTTGATTAAAGCTGGCCTGTCCAATAAAAAACACACACCAGTTTTGAGGTTGCTGTTCTGAAGAAGCGTTGTCTGATGTGAACCATGCCTCGCACAAAAGAGCTCTCAGAAGACCTACGATCAAGAATTGTTGACTTACATAAAGCTGGAAAGGGCTACAAAAGTGTATTCAAAAGCCTTGATGTCCATGTGTCCACGGTAAGACAGATTGTCTACAAATGGAGAAAGTTCAGCACTGTTGCTACACTCCCTAGGCGTGGTCGTCCTGTAAAGATGACTGCAAGAGCACAGCGCAGAATGCTCAATGAGGTGAAGAAGAATCCTAGAGTGTCAGCTAAACACTTACAGAAATCTCTGGCACATGCTAACATTTTTGTTGACAAATTTACAATACGGAAAACATTAAACAAGAATGGACTTCATGGGAGGACACCACAGAGGAAGCCACTGCTGTCCAAAAAAAAACATTGCAGCACGTTTGAAGTTTGCAAAAGAGCACCTGGATGTTCCACAGCACTACTGGCAAAACATTCTGTGGACAGATGAAACCAAAATTGAGTTGTTTGGAAAGAACACACAACGCTATGTGTGGAGAACAAAAGGCACAGCACACCAACATCAAAACCTCATCCCAACTGTGAAATATGGTGGAGCGGGCATCATGGTTTGGGGCTGCTTTGCTGCCTCAGGCCCTGGACGGATTACTGTCATCGATGGAAAAATGAATTCCAAAGTTTATCAAGACATTTTGCAGGAAAACTTAAGACCATCTGTCCGCCAACTGAAGCTTAACAGAGGATGGACGATGCAACAGGACAACGACCCAAAGCATAGAAGTAAATCAATAACAGAATGGCTTCAACAGAAGAAAATACGCCTTCTGGAGTGGCCCAGTCAGAGTCCTGACCTCAACCCGATTGAGATGCTGTGGCATGACCTCAAGAGAGCGATTCACACCAGACATCCCAAGTATATTGGTGAACTGAAACACTTTTGTAAAGAGGAATGGTCCAAAATTTCTCCTGACTGTTGTGCAGGTCTGATCTGCAACTATAGGAAACGTTTGGTTGAGGTTATTGCTGCCAAAGGAGGGTCAACCAGTTATTAAACCCAAAGGTTCACATACTTATTCCACCCTGCGTGTTTACATGTTGTGTTCAATAAAAAAATGAAAACGTATAATGTTTGTGCGGTATTAGTTTAAGCCGACTGTGTTTCTCTATTGTTGTGACTTAGATGAAGATCAGAACACATTTTATGACCAATTTATGAAGAAATCCAAGTAAGCCCACAGGGTTCACATACTTTTTCTTTCAACTGTAGTTTGCCGTGGTCATTCAGGTTTAATTTTAGAATTGCGACTTGTGATATTGATTTAGCGTATCTTTTTTCCAACAAGTTTCCTTACATCTGTAGATACATGTTTACAGTCAGCTTGATATCTTCTCTCACATGTCACCTTCATGCAAGGTGTCGCGACTTGCCCTTTCAGCACATCACCTTTCTATTTTCAAGCCCTCTCGCTGGGAGGTCAAAATGTGCCCTTCCAGTCACTATAACAGAGTGTGGACTCCCAGTATATAAATCCAGCGATGTAGAAGTACCCAAGATGATATATGGGGGCGGCTGCAATTCAGAAGAACATGAGCGTCTCTGGCTCTGTTCTGTGATTTATGGGAGCGCTCGCTTCGCTGCATTCCTGCATGCTGGAAGATAGGGGCATCACAGAATCAACATAATTGTTACAGTATATAACAAACCCATGAGGAGACGACAGAAAAAAAACAGAGCAAAGTAAACATTTATTATTCTGACCTTGATTTAAACTTAAGGTAATACATAAAGAAATAAACATTAACCTTCTCTCCAGTAGACCAGGGTAAAAACTAACCAATGTGTGTTGTCTAGCATGTGCTATTCGCGTTTTATTTACGCATATGTTGCAAGAAAAGTAATCAACTTTGATACCTGTTGATGTTGGAAGAGAATGCTTCAAGGTTTGATACTAAGAAATAAGTTCCATTTTCCATTTACACTGTTTTATGCTCCACCCATTAAATTCAAATGGCCCATCAAATGCAGACAAGCAAATAGAATAAGAAGAAATTAATTTATTTTAGTTTAACAAGTATTTACCGAACCTAGAAAGTGTTAAAACTAGGTAACCATATCGTCAATGTCCTTCTGAAACCTTGGATGCCCAAACTCCCTATTTTTCGAGAAATGGAAAAAACACTCTTGCCTGGTTTCACAGACAAGGCTTAAGACTAGTCCCAGACTAAAAAAAATGTTTGAGCTGTCTTAACTGAAGATAACTTGCCCTAACATATCTACAAATATGTCAGTGCCGTTGTTTTGTCTTAAGATTCACACCAATAATGTTTCTTTTTAAAACATATTTATAAAAGTGACTTCAAAATGGCATAGTCCTGGCTTAACCTAAAGCTTGTCTGTGAAACTGGGCCTATATTATTTTTAACTATTAAATACTGTGTTGTCAAAGAAGACTAAGAACAATGATTTTTGGCAAAACATAGAAGTAGCTCAATTTGGAGGTTTCAGAAGGACAGCAATGATATGTCACACTGGCTGTGAAAACACAGCTAAATTCTTTTTAGTGATTTACTGTTTTCTACATATTTATTCTCATTATGTAAAAAGATACATTCTCAAAAAGGCTTCATATATGTACTTTTGATGGACTAAGGCAATGTCAAAGATTCAGTAATAATGTTTAGACGTTATGGCCACTCCCTTCTTTGTGTACTGTACATTGTGTACCTTTAGAGAAAAAAATCAGTTTGAACAATTTTCATATTTATTGTTACATTCTCCTTCTAAACTCCCTACTTTTTAACTGCTACATTATTTTCGCTGAAAAATGACTCAAATCTTGGTCTGTCTTTTGGTCAAGCCTATAACTTTTATAATGTTTTCAACACATTACAACATTAAAATACAAATGACACGTTACAAATATAGGTGATTCAAAAGGTTATTTGTTGCCATAGAACATTTACATTTACATTTAGTCATTTGTTAGACGCTTTTATCCAAAGCGACTTACAGTGCACTTATTACAGGGACAATCCCCCTGGAGCAACATGGAGTAAAGTTTCTTGCTCAAGGACACACTGGTGGTGGATGCTGGGATCGAACGAGCAACCTTCTGATTTACCAGTTCAGTGGTTTAGCCCACTAGACCACCATCTCCATAGAAGAACCTTTTGGTTCCATAACATTTAAAATTTAACATTTGAAGAAACTTTCTGTTTCAAAAAAGGTCCTTTGTGGTGAAAAAGAATTATAAAAAAATAAAGAAAGATGGTTCTTTAAAGAACCATTCAAAACATGGTTCTTCCATGGCATCTCCGTGAAGAACCTTTTAAGCACCGAAGTGTTATTTATGGAAAATATACATTTATTGTAGGTTTTTATTCTTCAACAGAAAAGTTAAAGCATACTGGTTTAAAAAGTGTATTGTTAATGACAAAAGTTTGCATTTCAGTTGAACTTATTCTTTACTTTGTGTTGGCTGTCAGTATCCTGCTGAAAAATATAATCCAAAGCTTCCGTTATTTTAGCCAGCCAAAGCAGGTTCTTCATCCATTTCTTTTCAAGTATTTTGCAGCATGCAGTTTCTGCTGATGAGAAGCTACCTCACAGCATGATGTTTCCATCAACGCACATCACGGTAAGTATGCTGTTTTTTCTGTGTAGGGGGGAGGGTGATCCATATATTGCTATGACTTTTGGCCACAGTTGAAAGAACTCTCAGTAACTATATCTAAAGAATAGCCTAGTGAAGAGATGTATAAAAAAGACTTATAATAAATAAATTAAATTATACAACTCTTCCTTGATCTTCTAAGATGAAAGAGTTTGATATGAAAATATGCTCATTCTTCCTGCAAAATCACTTTCGCAGTATAAATTCTGAGTATAAAACATGGGAGCCACTGATTACTCAACAACACAGACGTGATGTAGACTCAAGAAAGATGTAGAAAGATACTCAACACCAACAACTAACAGTATGTAAAATTTGAAAACGTATTAAAATCTGATCTGTCTGAAGGATCATAAGCCACACAACAGATCATGTCATATGATCATACGTGTTTTAGCTTCACATATCCGCCCTTTTGTGAACACATTTTGGGGGGAGTCAGGTTTGTGTTGTCGCCCTCTCTCCATTCATGCCTTCGCCCATTTGCTATTCCTCTTTCCTCTTTTCCCACCTTCGTCAGACATACTTGACTTTGAGCCCCTAAATCCCGGGGCCCATGTGCACCTGCATATCCAGACACAGTGTTGGGTGTAACTAGTTGATATGTAATTAGATAGTGTATTTGGTTGACCTTAAAAACACTGTATGTAAAACGAAGTGGAAAATTTAAACTATTGAACAATTTTTGGATATGACCTTTAATATTTGGTCTATCTCACGCCATTATGAATGCCAGTAAAAATGTATGGGATCCTATGTACAATGTTATATAAAAAAATCCTGTATATAATGTATCAATAATAAACAAAACATATAAAAAACAAACAGCACGACATAAAATGAAAAATCTAAATCCTTGCTGAAACAGTGTGGATATGGATGTTGTAGTATTATTATTTTGTGGATCTGATTAATCTCATCTAAATAAAATGCGGTTGAATGATCTAATTCTGTTCATCTGCCTCTATCCTGACATTTTGTGCTGTAATTGGATTTTTTTGGATCAATTCCTTCTACTCAGTTCTTTTAAAAATATTGTAGTGCAGTGTCAATATCCTGCGATGTTAGTTTTTTTCAGCATATTTTTTCTCGGCTGTGTTTAAATAAAATGATTTCATAATGAATATTTTTATCATCTCTTTGTGATCATTAAGTCCAAACAAACATTTTTGTATAGCAGGAATAAATAGAATGTTAAATGTAAAATACGAATTAACTCTTAGAATAATGATTCCAACACTGAAATACACAAGTGTACATAGATAATCATGTACTGTACTAACTATAAAAATATTTTAATAATTCGTTATAAAATCCTGAACGATCTTTAGCAACAGATGCTGTTTTCATGCAAGGATCTTCAATAACCTCTCAGTCTCGGTGCTCTGAATCCCTGCAGAGTTATCATTTAAACAATCAGTGTGTAGACATCTGCTCTTCTCAATGAAGGTCAAAAAATGTGTAATATTTAGCAATGCAATTTGGGGCATAGCAAGTCATTTAGCAGATCATTTTCCATACGAAGGTTGTATAGTGATACGCCTCTTGGGTATCTTGAGGATAAGTGCCTTGCCCAAGGCAAAAATGAAGAATGATGATAGCCCATAGCTGATCTCAGCACCATCTTACAGTCTCAGGCACCTGCCAAGACTGATAGGACAACTTCTTGGAGAAAAAAAATCTGTCATCACTTATTCACCCTCGGTTCAACACCTACATATGACAAAAATATATTTCGTTTTCATATAATGGCATCCAATGTGGGTCAATGATGTTACCAACGTTCTTCAAAATATCTTCTGTTGTGTTCTGCAGATGAAAATTATGAATCACATTAGGGTGACATTTTGCACTTTTGTATATAAGTGCAGTAAGCTATATATAGTAAGTCTATATTTGACTTTACAGTAGTACCATATCCCACTCCAATTAGAGCAACTATGACAGTAACTTAACGCATTTTATTTTTAAAGTCATAAGAAAGTCACATGACACTTGGGATCCACAGAGCTGGAAAACTTTCATATACTTGTTTAGTCTTTACACGATTCAGCATTTCACATTTATTGTTTTCAGTGATACTTAAGAAAAACACAGGCTGAGACAGTTCACTGGAAAAGACGAACAGCATCTAAGGACTTCTATATCTACCAACAATCCAATTAATCCCAGAATAATCTGTTCTCTCTAAAAATCCTTCTTGGCCACAGACATCTTTAATGACACGAGACACGTTACAATTGAATCTGCGTACCACATAATTAAATCTATTGTGAATCTCTAAACAAACCATTTTCTTCAAAGGACAAACTCAATAAATGATTCCCTAAAGGCTCACAGTGAATCTGCATCGCTGTTCTTTCTGTAGTCCAGGACTCGTAAATTTACAAGAAAATCACTCCATTGTTATTTTTCCTTTAAAACTAAACACATCTGACCAAGTTGAAGTCAAGCAGACTGATCAAAGTATCTTCAGTGGCGTATAAAATTTCTGTCTTCCTTTACACAGCGACTCAAGTCGCTCCAAACCAGCACCACTTTCTGTCTACAGTGGAGCACAAAAGAGTTTCACTGCTCATTGTTGGCACATAATGTCGTTGAATAATGAGGATACATAATTAACAATCATTCATTCAGACAAAGTTTTGTCCAAAACAAATTAAAACGAGGAAAAGGATAAAGGACTTCACACCAGAAGGACAAAGAAAATATGAGAAGCCAAGTTATAAATTTACTGAAATTTCAAGACCCTTTTTATTATTCTGATGAATAGATAAAAATGTGTTTATCCTTTAATAATATTTTGTTTAGAAGAGTCATGCGAGCACATATACAAACACCTTGTTATGTACAGTAAGCTGGCTTTATAATAAATAAATAGCCTAATGTAGGAACAGTCCCTAAAAATTGAAAAACATATTCCCCTTTCTTTAAATATTTTTAAGATACATTCAAAATCTATTTGCATGTTGTGTGGTGTTTGCATGTACTGAAGTTCAGATCTGAAAAGCATTTGAAAAGGTTTCACTAAAAATAAAACAACACATGAAAAAAGAACATATTAAGTCAAGGCCTATAAGGGAATGACTGATATAGTCAAGAGAGGATCAACAAAATATCGATAAATAATCAAATATAAATAATCATTCCAAATCTTTTCTATGTCTGATGAACACAGAGAAAGATATTTGGAAGAAGGCTTGTAACCAAACAGTTCTTGGCCACCATTAAGTACAACACAGTCTCATGGAATTTGTTTAATTCATTTGTTTAATTAATCTATTAATTCGTATTTATCAACACAAATTTCCCCCTTTATTCGTGTTAGTCATCACACAATTTTTCCGTGTGACCCAGCACGACTTTGCATCAAAAGTACTTTAATAAGCGATATCTTTCATATGTGTAAAAATTATATATCAATGCAATCTGATGGGAATTCATACCTATTTTACAAAGTGGCTCATTCTTGTGAAATCCTATTTCCTACGATCTTATTCGTCTGTTTTGTTATGATATGACTTTTCCTCTGTGAAGTTATGTTTAGAGGCGGGGTTTAAGCGAGGCATTAATCGATGCTTTCCCACCTTGTGAAACTACCATTTTTAGCTAAATTAGCCTTTGCGGCTGTGATTTTAGTGTTTGGGGCGAGGTAAGGTGTTGGTTAGCCAACCTAAAAGTATTTGCAAGCCTCCTAAAGTATTTGCGATTTATTTTGATATCAGATTAGAAATATATGAATGTACAAACACACGCGGTCTGTGTAATGAAAAATTTCCGTGCTGGTGAGACGAAAAAAGGTTGTGCTGAGTGACCAGAAAAAAAGAGAAATTCGTGTTGATGATCACGAATTAATAGATTTACATTTCGTGACAATTTCACGAATTCCCATGAGACTGGTTGTATAGTAGGGAAACTACAATGTCAATGGTGCCCCACATTTTTTGCTTTCCTGCATTCTTCCAAATATCTTCTTTAGCATTCAACAGAACAAATCAATTTACAAATACTTTCTTCCTATATTGTAGTCAATGGTGGCCAAGAACTGCTTGGTTACAGGCATTCTTCCAAATATCTGTGTTCATCAGAACAAAGAACTGTACACAGGTCTGGGACAGCTTGAGGGTGAGAAATTCTTGTATTGGTCCTTTAAAAACAACAGGCATAGTGTTTCTGAATTTTTGGCAAGCATGGGTTGTGGGCCCACGGGCGCCATAAAGGGGGAAAAAGTTAGGACAATTTCAAGGGCCCATGACTGACAGGGGCCCCAAAAGTAGGTAAAAACAAATATAAAATTATTAAACCATCATCATTCAGTAAATATATTTATATAATAATACAATTATTGATCTCTTTGTTTTTGGCAGTAAAAGTAAAAAATCCCCATTGACCAAAAAGTAAACGTCCATATTGACCCACCATCCCACTGTATCTGCATGAATTGGTTTGATCCTGCCTTAGCGCTCTCAGTGACTGTGTTTAGTTGCAGTCAGTAGATGCACCAGAACAACAGTGACCACAATGTTGCCTAGTAACGTTAAATCAAAATCTGGTTTTCAAAAAGGGAAAGAGAGAAAAGAGAGAGATGAAAGACCAAGGAAAGGGTGTCAAACTGAAAAGGGTGTCTTACATTAATAATTATAATAATAATATTTTTGTTAGGAGAATTTTCCATTTTGTCCAAATTTTAAACGTATAAATACATTGAGACTGTAAAAGATAGCTTACAGCACATTTTTTATGGTTGCTTTTAATCTTGCATCAAATAGTGAACTGCATACTAAACTTGCATGCATGTACAAATCACCAGCAGTAAATATTGTGGTAGTACTAGTATTAAACTACAAGAAGCAAGACAGTTGCAAGCCTTTAATTATAGTTATGTGAAGCTTTGGATGGGACAGTTAGATCCTAGAGATGTGGTGACAACAGCTGCGCAGAGGGGGCCCAATTAGATTTTTTGTCATGGGGCCCAAAATTCCCGGCGGCGGCCATGTGTGGACCAACTATCATATTGAAACATTAGCAGTGTTTTAAATGTATAATAGCCTATTGCATTAAAGGGAACACGTTTTTTGCATAAATCAGCTGTCAAAAAATGACATTCTGTATCTCTTTCTAGTGTCCTATAAGAGTATAAAGCATCCGTCAGTGAGAATACACTATGCTTAAACTGGGAAGCGTGCTGTGGCCAGACACTCCACAGGACCGGTTAATTATACCCCCCATCATGATGTCCCATCGGGATGACACACCCAGTATGTTCAGAATCAGTCCTTCTCATTATCTTAATTATGAGTAAAAGTGTGGCACTGATGTGGCATCAGCAGACAGGTTTTTTTCAAGCTCATGACGTTGAGATGGGAATCCATTGAGGCGTCCAGTATCCAGTATTTTATAGACTCTGAATTTCCAGGCTCCAATCAATTACTGGTACAAATCAGTTAAATAGGCTCTGCATGAGTGCTCTCAAGTAGGTGCAAGACACCCTGAAACAATCAATAAAGAATCCAATAGAGCAATTCATTCCACTCGTCCAAGAGCCTTGTGTGCAACTGGATCACATTGTTAAAATATCCAATACCCTGCACCGTATCTCTTATTCACAAACATAAAGTAATACTTTCCCAGTTTTATTGCAGCATATAAGTGCATTGGAATTATTAACCTGGGTTATACATCTTGATCTAATTATTTTCTTGGATAAAAAGAAACAGAGAACGGCCTGGAGTGTTTTTACTGTGATCAAGCTAATGCTGACTGCTCATTCACAATAGTAACTGTTCTTGCAGTTTAACACAAATGTTTTGTTTTTCAAGGAAATTGAACATTTTGGTTTGACACTCTCAGTGCTGAAAATGCCTGAGATTCACTGGAGGGACTCTGGTTGGGGACATCATTTTAAACCATAGATGTAGGGCTGCCTGATAGGAAGTACAATTTAAAGCAATTTGCTCGTAATAATCACGATTACTCTTTCAGATTGTAAATCTCTTTTTTTCACTTTTTTCACTTGTGCTCATTGCAGTTCATACTCTTTTTCAAATCATCCTATCATCTTTATACTCTGCCACAAATATAAAAATGTGACCTTATCATGATGATGTTTTGTGCTTGCTATTGCTAGCACATTAATAGTAATTAATTGTGTGGCCATATAGACTATGGATAAAGATAGAAAAAAAATGTAAGGATTGAAAAGATGGATCAAATAGATTCTCTGCATTTTGAGATGGAACACCGCAAATTCACTGTCTGGACTCTGTCCCTTCACATCCCATCTATTTCCTGTCCGGTAACTAGTAAAAAAAGAGGCTGCTTATGATGTTTCAATATACTGTCAGTATAACCAGATCGCAATAGTTTTGTATCATTTTTTATTTTTAGTAAGAATATGAAACATATGAGAAGGAAAATTGGTTCCACTGCACCACAGATGACATACTACACGCCGTCTACACCTAAATAACAATACATGTGAACCAAACTCAAAATAGAATTTCCACCCTTATTTGGTATCTAAAAGGCATTGCACTTAATTTGTCGGAAAAGGCTGTTCATATAGCTTTTTACAGCGTAGGAGGATGGTGGATAAATCATATAATCAAATCAATAAATGTGGAGACAGATGAGGTGACAAACATACAAAATTCTACCAAAACAAAGAGGCATTTTCAGTCTAAACCATTTCACATATATTAAATGTTTACTGTAAGTTAAATAACCATAGACCCATTATAATAATAAACTAGCAATGAATATTTTAAACTGAAAGATCTTTCATCATTTACTCATCCTCATGTCATTGCAAACCTGTGTGATTTTCTTTCTCCTGCAGAACACAGAAAAATATATTTTAAAGGATGTTGGTTACCGAACAACATCGAACCCCGCTGACTTCCATTTTATGAACACAAAACCAAAAAGAGTCACATGCAGGTTTTGAATGACATGAGGATGAATAAATAACAGATTTTTTATTTTTGGTTAACTGCACGACATAAGCCAAAGTGATTCTCTATGCAGATAATCTGGTGGTGCTCTTCCACTATGACTATCCTAGAAGTCTGCATGTACACTATATATTAAGCAGACACTTAAATCCAAAACTTGACCTATAATGCATCACACCTACCTAGGGCTTATCATTACAAAATCAAGAAACTTCAACATGGCAGCATACAGGCATTGGAAGAAAAAGCCTGCAGGATGCTGCAAACCAATCCGACAGTGAGATCCTATCGCTCTTTACTGAATTGAAAGATGGGTTCCAGCTGGATATTCAAATAATCCCTCCACCACAGCATTTTGCAGGAACATCCTTGTAAATGTCAAAAGAACGCTGGAAGAGCAAAACTGAGCAGGTATAAACTTTTAATATCTGTGTCCTAAAGAAGTGACATGACCTTCTGAAATCACAAAAGAAGCACACACAGCATTTCTCAATGGAAGGCGCCAGAGAAAGTGGCCTCGCAGCCAGCCAGTCAGTAAGAGTCTTAAAGCTTGACTCTGATCAGCCCACAAATGTTTAGCATGTCATAAAACTATGCAGCAACACCTAGAACACTGGTGAAAAAGAAAACTCAATGTAGGTTAAAATGATGAAGATTCTTAAACAAAGAGAAGGAATTGGCTGAATATCTCGTTATTCTCAGAGACACCACACTGTAAAGATTTGACAGAAATATAACATAAAATAAAATAGTTTTTTCCTGTTAAATGGATTTAAGGATATACGTATGTATATAAATATATATAATAGTTTTCTGCATTTTTCTTGTAAATTTGCTCTTTTTCTGTAATTTTACAGTTTTAAAAACGGATCTGTAGCGAGGAAGGCGTGACGGGAGCCGTGGAGCGGGGCCGATGGCGTGAGTGATAGTGGAAATCAGCTGTGTGCGGAGAGCGGTCCTGCATCTCCCATGGAGGACTTCGGGAGCATAAAAGGACAAATCGACAGGACTGCCGGCGAGAGAGGACCGGGCCCGGACATATGTTTTACGTTTGTATCTTATGTTATGTCCAGCAGTCGACCTTGAGGTGGCTGCCTGCATTTTACTTCTGTTTTTTTGTTTGTTTATTTTATTAAAACTTTATTTGAATGTTCGCCGGTTCCCGCCTCCTTCCTTCCTTTTATTGAACCGTATTACATTGGTGCCGAAACCAAGAAGAAGGAAACACATGCTGTCAAAGAGCCCTCGCCACCGAGCAGCCACGCGGTGCTGGGGAGATCGGGCAGCGTGGACGAGGGACGTCCGTCAGCGGCTGCCAGAGGAAGTGGTTCTGGAGCTACGATTCGGTTGGGACGGAGAGCTCGCTGCCGCACTCCTGGGCTGAGGTGGGATGGCTGCAGTTGAAGAGGGAGCGGAGGAGATTTTGCCATTCGGCGTGTGCCGGAGCCTGCTGCCGTCCGCTGTGAAAAGGGGAGGAGCAGGAAACGGGACACTCCTGCCAGCTGCCCTCAGCCAGAAAGCCATCGCCAACCGCCAGGAGGCGGAGGAGGATTGGGCAGTCCACCTAAGGTCAAACACCTCCGCATAGCACCGTGAGGAAGACCCTTTGGCTGAGTGATATTGGAAATCTCCCACAGAGGAGTTCGGGAGCATAAAAGGACGAATCGAAAGCCTGCCGGCAAGACAGGACCTGGCCAGGACATATGTTTTACGTTATGTTATCTCATTTTACTTCCGTGTTTTTGTTTGTTTATTTTATTAAAACTTTATTTGAATGTTCGCCGGTTTCTGCCTCCTTCCTTCCTTTTATTGAACCGTATTACAGGATATTTTCTGGCAGCTTTGGCACTAGAAATAAACTGTAAAATGATATTTTTCCTTTGTAAAATTACATGTTTATTCAGTGTTCTTGTAAATTTGTAAAAAAGTCTTTTTCAGTAATTTTAAGATTAAGTATTTTAGAAATAAAAGCAAAAATTATGTTGTTGAAAAAGCAGACATAAAAAATATTTATGGTAGTTGCACTTACAGTATATTGTGAAAGAAACATCTAAACTTTGAAAATATATATTTTAAATTGCATGGGACAAATGACCCAATTCTATATTGTTAGCTTACCCAACTTCTTACAACAATAGCATTATAGAGGCTTAACGAAAAAATACAGCCTAACATCTTCGCCTACAAAAACTGCCAACATTTCTTGCACAAAGGAACAAAGCGAGCCTCAAATCCATTAATGACTGCTTTTATCTCATATGACGAGAATACGAGAGCCATCGTTTATCATGTTCTCCGAATGGCACTTAAACAGCATTTAATCTCAGTCAGCTGTCAGGCTGCGGTCAATGAGCTCTTATGACAGTATGGGCACCTGATTGGATCAACAGAGCGAGAAGTAACGTCTGCTATAAAGAGGGTGATGGTAGATTGAAGGCGGCCATCACATGATTGCATCACGCACGTTCGGTTGGTGAGGCTTCCCCCCAAAGGGGTCTCCTATCCTTGATTATATGTGACAATTCGGTCTGACTCAGTTCTTGAACGCCTCGCAGAACTGAAGGTATAAATAAAATGAATCTGATGTATAATCAGCGAGTCAAAGCTGATTAGAGCGTCAGATCTGACATGCATAAATAACAATACAAATTAATTTTGACGTACTGAATTGGAGTTGAAAAATTGCTGAGCCCACAATCTCATGAAAACTCATTGACAGTTGGTATACCACAGAACAACACTTTTACATTGGAGCTGTTGTGCAGAGCGAATGCTGGAATCAAGACTGGTACTTTGGTTTTTGGAATTCTCCCACGTCTTATTTGGAATAATGTCTGGAACACTGCTTCTAGTTGGACATTCGACCTGTGAATCCAGATGGTTCAACCACAATGTAACTAGGATGCTTCAAGTGAGATTACCATGGAGCCACCTTGTGTCATCATTTCGTCACCCTCAAATCAATTCAAACCTTTGACTTTCTTTCTTCTGCAGAACTCAGAAGATATTTTGAAGAATGTTGGGAACCAAACTATGGTGGTACCCGTTGACTTCTATGGACACAAAACCAATGGTTCCGCTGATTGGTTGCCATCTTTCTTCGAAATACTTTCTTTTGTTTTTTGCAGAAGAAAGTCATACAGGTTTGAAATGACAAGGAGGTAAGTATTTACAGAATTTTAATTTTTGGTTGAACTATCCCTGTAATGTGGCATGGTTTTATTGACTAAGAATGAGTTTGGAAAAAGGACATTTAAACTCTTCTGTTTTTAGTTTGGGTTTTGTAAAGCAACTTTTGGACCTTGAAAAGGTGGTTTGCTATTTATTTGAAAGCAATTTATCATTTTCCCATACTGATGATTAATCTTTGGTGAGCAACTTGTTCTCATAATAATTTAAATTTTAACCAATAACAATGAAGCGGATGTTACAGTATTATCAAGATGTAGATAAACAGATGCTCCTACCCGCAATATAAAAACTCTACTGCTAAACTAACTCATTGCAGTTCAGACTCTATTAATATCTGAAAACAGACCTGCTGGTAGGGGAGGGGCATGACCAAGGAATCTAACCACCTTCAAAGTCAAAAGTTACCTTTACAACATTGAGGAATTTGTTTAATTAAACTGCCATTTACATCTGAATAGAATGAAACAAGCCCAGTTATTACCATGACTTTCCTGAAATTTGGACATTAATTCAAGTCAAACCTCTAAACATGAGCTTCCCAGACATTATTGATTCTTCCTTGAATCTCTACAACTGTTGGATTGTCTTTCCATCCTTAATATAGCCTGTTACTGTACACATGATCTCCAGTCCCTTTGAAATACAAGAAGCCTTTATTCTGTTGTGGTGATGTATTGGTGAGAAATGGCTCCATTTATCAAGAAAGAGGCTAATGAAGCCTCGCCCAAGCAGACCCCCGGGAGGAGATGGCATACCCTAAGGTCAGAACTGCGAGGTGAGCCTCCATTTTTTTCAATCATGAGCACTTCATCATGCCGGTCTGGTGAGGTCGATCAATACACTGCAGAAGCATAAAAAATATTCTAACATATACAGACATGTGTTCCCTGCCTCATAAGGTATGGTAGGTTTGTGGAGTCTGTGTTTGGCATGGGTGGAATTAGGGGGGCGGCATAATTATCATCCTTATGGGATTCAGGGTGCACAAAAATGCATTTGTCCACCTGGAAATAAATCAGATACAAGACAGCAATCATTCGCTGTGTGTCAACTTGTTATAATAAGGCAACCTTTCAAAAGCACGTTTTTGAGTTACCTCAACAAACAGAGACTGAAGTCTACCCAACTTAAAAAATGATGTTAAAGTTATAAGTCAAAACATAGTCAAGTTTACCTAACTAACAAAAAAAAATTTTTGGCTGAACATAAACAGAGAATACAGATTGGTCATTTATAAATAAACAAATGTATTTGTCTTTTCTACAATTGTACATGTTGTCTCCCTCATTTTTACCATCTGTGCCGTCCTGTCATGCACTCACACCTCAACATTGAACACACAAACCACATAGTAACAATCAAAAAACACCATTTATAAAAAAAACTGTAAACACAACAGATAACTAACAGTATCAATGATATGAAAGCATATATTAAGCTACCAATAACTAAAACACTAATCTGTGAAAGAAAAACAAATAAGAATGCATTTTAGGAACTTTCAAACTCTTGCAATATTGGTTGTTCAGAATACTCCGTTTTGTAAGTTGGGCAAACTTTCTGCAGCATTTTGACCAAAACCTTGAGAATCCAGTTAACAAAATAATATTTGTTAGAAACATGTTTTGACTAATTTTGTTTAGTATATGCAAGACAATAATTTGACTCCTTTAACTTAAAATTATATGTTCAATTTACTTTTTTAAGTTTATCTTTTTAGGGAGAACATTTTGCAAGTTGGATTTTTTACAGTGTTGGATATGTCAGGGTTTGAAAAACTTGTAGCATCAAAT
Source organism: Triplophysa dalaica (assembly GCF_015846415.1). NCBI lineage: Eukaryota > Metazoa > Chordata > Actinopteri > Cypriniformes > Nemacheilidae > Triplophysa > Triplophysa dalaica. Next base: position 15,634,818 of record NC_079560.1, on the reverse strand, counting down.
CTTTGAAAGACTTCTGCTCCAGCAGCACCAGTATACTGTATATGCTGTTGTGTATTCATTAGGTCTATGAAAAAATGATGGAACGAAATTTTGGATTGCAGTGTTTTTATGTCATTTCATTATGATGATGTTGTTGAAATCATATATGTGGTCACTCTACATGTTAGCCTCTTTTCTTTTTTAGGTGGGTGGACCTCAAACAGCAAGAAACTTTAGACTGGACCAGACTTTGTGGAGATAATCAAACGTCTAGCTCTGCAGGACTAGTAATGCTGACACTGCCAATGATTAGAAAACTTGTAGCCAAAAAGTTAACTTTAACACCAAGTTGAGGGAAAGATGACGTACCGTAACACAGCTCATGGCAATTCGTAACTATTTTACGAGATGGCTAATCCGTATTAATTCGTTTTATTTGTATGTTTTAGTATGATTTGTTTTCGCATCAGTGATTGTTAGGTTCAGGGGTGGGTTTAGGGGAAGGGCTTCAGTTTTTGTTTTTTTAACAATCACATATTTTGTTCAACTCACATTGTACGAATTCACAAGAATTAGCCACGTTTTTAAAATAGTAACGAATTCCTGTGAGATCAGGCGAAACTTTTTGTAAAAAAATTTGAACAATCCTCTTGGTACACTCTCTACTACAAAATCTCTTCTGTCACGACGAGTGTTCCTAATTATTGTCCCACAACGTGATTTATGGCCAGTTAGAAACTACATTTTCATAGCCACAGACTCCTATCTTTAGAAAAGTAATGAACTCTCACGGTCCGTTTAGCAGTCAGTAGTTGATGTTTCAGTCTCATGGGGTAAATGTACATGCTGCTGGGACGGGGTGTTATTACACGGCTCGTGCCAAGTACCTGCTAATTGAGTCTCTGGGACTGAATCAAAGACTTCGAGTGACTCTTGACCTGATAAGAAAAATGAAAATTAGGATAAGTGGTGAACTACGAGGTAAAAATTATCTATATTTTCTCTATAAATCTGAATGAGTTCTTAAAATTAGAAAATGACTTGGAGGTCACAAAAGAAGGCTGTTTCTGAATTGGTTTTCAAAGAGTCTGCAGAATGTTTAATCTCCTTATCAGATTCAAACCACAATGACTTGAACATTTCTTCTAGTCAAAATAATGTCAAGATTCATTCTGTATTATTCTAGGACTGAGTGCATTAAGCCATAGAGATAAAGCAAGGTTAACTGAATAGCTAGAATGTAAGCAATGTATAAAATAGTGTAAATACCGAAATATAACTTTTAATAACTTTTCTTAAATACATTAAAAACATTGATAAAAATTTATGGTAAAAACTGAAATAAATTTCGGAGTGGTCTCTCAAATATGCATGATAATTATGAAAGCATAAAAATTACACTAAACCTATTTATAATAATCCTCAAGTTGAGTTTCCACATAGTATGTTCTTAAGTCCCAGCATGCAGTGCTTGTTTTTGTCACTTTTCGTGTCTTTTCTCATCTAAAACTATATTTGTTTGCTGTTGACTATCCTGAGTGCTAATATCTGCATGTGGCTTTTCTAAATTTATAATAAAAGATCGTTGTCATGATCCAATGTGTTTGACCCTTGTATTGTGGACTTGTATGTTAGTTCCTATCCTACCATAGTTTGAAGTCCTTGGCTATGGCAACAGATGGGACGGGTGTGGTCCAGTGGCGGCTGGCCAATAGAGGGCACTAGGGCGCCGCATCCCTTAGCTACACACAAAAGAAAAATTATTATAAAATTATGGCGGCTCAGGTAATTCCGGACACAAACCTAGCTCTGAAAATCTCTACTCCAATGTACGTTTGAGAAGAGAACTTGAAAAAACTGAAGGTAAGGAGCTGGGTCCAGATCAGCCTGCCCTCTTAATGAGACTTACACGCAAAGCTTCTCTTCCTGTTGGTACACAGAATAAATTTGTAACTAAATGTTCTTTAACTTTGTTGCTTGCTGAAATTGTTTGTAGTACCAGTGTGCCACAGTCCCAGCTCAAAAATGTTTCACCAGCTGCCTATGGTGTTGTCTATGATAAAAGTTCATGATAACCAAGTGTTCGAATTGTGTCAAGGCTCTTTGGGGGTCCCCTAACCAATCCTAAAAAAAATGGAGCTGCCAGCACAAGCATCAATCACATAATAGTTTGGATCATTTATTATGATGGTCTATTATGATACTAATTGACCACATTACACGCATAAATGTCCTGAACATGTTGAAAATCCATTAAAAGAGATCCACATGAGGAGATATTAAAAGACATAATTTTTTGTGAGTACCAGTGACCATGTTATCGAACTTGCTGTTCATTTTTTCATTTTGCATTGAAGCCTTGATAGTTAAATAAGATTTTGCCTAGGTTTCACTCATTGTAAAATCTCATATTTCACTCATTGTAAAATCTTTTAAATGTATCTACTGTATAACAATAAGAAAATGTATGATAATCTTTTTCTTACTAATTGAGAATTTTTCTGCCCTCTTATTTTCCTTTTTTTTCTGGTCCTTTGATTCTTGTTCTTTATATTATTGAAATGCGGTGCTGTTCCCTTTTTGGAAATATTAATAAAAATCATTGGAGCTTGTGAACGAGAGGACGCGTCACCTCATGCAGAAGCGTATGATCGTTTTAAACGGGATTCATCTTCTGATAATGTAGATCAAATATAAATAAATAATCAATATCAACCAATGCACAGTAAAAAAAAATGAATGTCATTCCTTTGAGAAAAAGCAGAAGCCTTCTCGTCAAAGTTATGAGAGGTCCCTTAAGGCTTATGAGAGGTGAGGGACCGCCCAGCTCCCCAATTCGAACCCTGATGGTAACAAACAAGGGGGCTGAACAACATTGGAACAAGAGGGAAACAAGGATACACTTCAAAACGGAGATAGACAGGATCATGACATATTTTGGCTGCATCCAAATACCCCATTTGGGACCGCATGCATGCGACAAGTAAGAGCGCAAGTCTGTCCAAAGTCTCAAAAAAGCCAACTGAGCCCTTAACGCACACTAAACCCACACTAACTTGAAAACCACCAGCGATATTCAGAGCTAAGTATCCCATCATGCATCACGTCCTGGATATGTCATAAGACTTTTTACTCGGGTTTCGCTAGATGTTGCAGACATGGGCGCCGTAAAGGGGTGGAAGGTTAGGACGATTCTAAGGGCCCAGCCTGATTTAGGGCCCAGAAGAGCAGACCCCCTTTTTATTTTCCTATTTCTTTTCTCTTTTCAATACATACATTAAATGTGCTAGGGCCCCTCGTGCAATAAATGTGCATTTTGTCCGTTTTGACCATAGATTTAATATTTAAAAAACAAATAATGTAATTACTCTTTCAGTCACACCCCTCCCTGCTCCCTCTCACAATGGTTCATTCCAGCTGCGCTGTCCGAGCTACGATCGCTAGTGTAGCATCTCTTGCTTATTGGACTTGCTATGATGCGGCGCAGACAGTGACACACGCAGGCATGTCACATCAAAAGTCAGGGCATCAAAAACGGAAAGAAAGGAAGGAAAGAGAAGACAGAGAACGCCAAAGTCGACAGTATGTCACACAGTTTTTCAAAAAGAAAGGTAGCTTGACCTATTCCTGTATTCCAAAACTTATTTTTGTTGCTACATGACCTGCTTTTATCTAGCGAGCTTAGTAAAATATTTACTGAATTATGAACACAGAATCAGCGGCTGCTGCACACCCACGTCCTCCTTACCCCACGTCCCCGTCTTAATCAGCCGAACAAGGTGAGCCTGAGCGCGAAACTTCGCGAAGATTTTAGCCTCTAAACACGTCTTATCTACTGTATTCGCCACATGATGATAACTTTCCAAAACAAAAAGTAATCTACACGCTTCTAAAACGACAAAATCAGTTTGCCGTGTCGTGTGTTCTGTGAAGTGACAGTGCTGCTGCTACGATAGATGCTGTCAAACTTGACGTTCTTAATATGAATAAAATGCCCCAGAAAAAAAGAATATAAAATTGAATAAAACGTGTCTCTACTGTAGCTGGTGTTTCCTGATTGAGCAGTTTGACCCAGCTAAAGCTTGTTCATGTAAAGTATATGTCAATATGTGTACATAATGTTCTGTTGTGCTTGCAAATGCAATTGAGATAATAAATGTTCTCCCTTTTATGTAAACAAGTACATATTTCTATATTTTTTCTTGTTTTTGTAGGCTTTGTACTCATCCTAAACATTTTAACTATGCAATTTGCTAATTATCTTTTTTATAAGTATACAGGGCATGTTTATTGGGTTAGATTTTATCTGTAAAAAATGTAGGGGGCCCAGAAATTTTGGTTTCCATAGGGCCCAGAATTTCTGGCGGCACCCCTGGTTGCAGAAAAGCTTTCCTGTGTAAGTTATACAACTTCTTTTTAAGGTTAAACTGTATCTTTATTTATCTTATGTTTGGCTAACATTAGTTTTTTCTTTTGTTTTTTCTTTTTGGTTACAGTTGCTTTGGTACTATACAAATAAAGCACTATATAGCAAACAGAAATACAAAGGACTACATTTTATGATAGGACAGGAAGTAACATAAAGGTCCACAACACAAGGGGGAAACACAGACTGGATTATGACAATCATAAAGTTAAACATAAGTGCTTAGCAAACATTTCACGCTTGAAGGTTGATAAAAACTCATTTAAAAAAGAAATGATGTGTTATAAATTACAAGTTATGTCAGACTTAATAGTGAATCACAAAGGTTTTAACTTATTCTCTCCATGTGACATGGTGTAATCAGTTTTGTTCGATAACTCGGTTATAGCAGCTGGAAGAATATTAATTAATAACAAATAAGGTCCAAGTTCTCAGCCGAATGTAAGAATAATCACCATACTAATACACTTAAATAAAAATCTATTTTACCCCTTTAAACTGAATTCACTGATGTTATGGTAGAAAATGATCTTACATTTTATTCATAAGAGAATCTTGTTGTCAGAAATTATAGTGAAATCTTGTTACTATGGTGAAGAGAAGCTGTGACACTGCTCTGCCTTTGCTTGTGCCGTGAAAGTGGAAAGATTTTAGCTGATTGCTCTTCTTGATGAGATGAAAGCTTTATGTTGGCAAACACTCAGCTCTTATAACCCGTCCCTGATTGGATAAGTGCATTAAGTAAAGGGTTAAAGAAAACTTGCAACAGTGGCAGGAATAAATCGGAAAAAAAACAGCCTCGCATTAAGGAAGTGATGTGGTGCCTTTCACACCAACAGATTTTATTTATTCTCATGTGGAGTTGGGATTGAAAATGCGACTGTTTTTGTATATATTTAGAAATAACTTGGGGTCTGCAACTGGAGGCTCTGATTTTGCCAAGTGGTTGATATCCTCAGGGCAACAAATTTTGTAGACCTAATGACAACATTTTTACAAATAAAACCTTAACCCACACCAAACCCCGACCCTAACCATAATGTACACCTAAAACCAGAAGGAAAAGAAAATTGACAAACAATGGTCTAGAAGCACCTAATCATGGTTGTAAGATTATACTTAAAATAAACTGCAACTTTTTTCTGATATCTGATTGGTTGATTTAAATGTTGTCCCAGGGTCAACATGATGTTAACCTAAGGACATTTACCACTTGGCAAAATCAGGAGAGCAGCAACTGGAGCCAGGGGTCTCAAACAATAAATAGCAATGGCTGGTTGATTTTGGCATTTTTGTAACACAAGAGGTTGTCTAAACAATCCCAAACATTGGTGCATGAGTTGCAGATGTATGATGATTATCATTATATGATGCCATTTTGTCAAGCATGCCACTACATCCACAAACATAGTTCACAGTCAAGCACTAAAAAAAATATGATTGGCAATGTAACAAGAACAAGAATATTCAAAATGCCTGGCGCTCCCTTGTCCTTCCTGTGCATAGCAGGAAAGCAAATCGTGCAAGTGTAAATCATCAAGTGATTTAATGGGGTCAAATATTCTTCGTCTTTTTTTGTAAAAAACGCCAAGATAATGTATGTTCAAAATGCATTAACTTTGACATTACCTCTCCCATGAAGCTATATTATCGCAAAGGACCTCTGGTTGGCGAAGTATAACTGTGATCAGTGTAAATGAGAGCTAATCCAACACATCAAATTGTTAAATCAAATTCGGCACGGCACTCTAAAAACACATTAAGCTTGAAGGACCGAAGCTCAACATTTGTTAACAAATGATTTATTATGATGGTCTATTATGGTACTCAATAGGTGTGAAAATTTGTGGTTTTGTGGTTCACAAGGCAAGCAAAGCACAGCTGCTTAAGTCTGAGGAAGGACACTTAAAACTGTAACTTTAAAAATAACTTTGAACCGTTGTCCTTTCAATTTGCTGTTCAGCAGGACACAAATAATTATTATGATGTAACACAAGAGGCAAATGTAAGAGATTTGACATATTATAAGTCAGGTTAAAGGTACAGTTTGTTAGAATTTTGTAGTACAATATCCATACACCACTAGGCCAATGTTATATATTTTTTCAGCTGAGTACTTACAATATCTCAAATGTTCCAACTGCTTTTAAATCCTGAGAAAATCGCCATTCTTAACAGTGGACCGGTGCCATTTAGTCGACTGCCAATGGCGTCATATCCGCTTTCCCCTTTCTTATCGCCTTTTTCGTAGACAGAAGCGAGAGTAGTTTGTACCATTGGTCCGTCTAGCATTATTGCAAATTATGTAGGTACTTTCAAAATAACTTTTACTATGATTGATTTGAACACTTAACACTACTCAGTGTTATCACACCATTGATTTGGACAATTACTGTAACATCTATGACTACACATGTAGTTTTAAACCTTACATTAGTTGGGTCTAATTCATAATGAAATAAAATGATTTCATCAAATGCAACATATATAAAACTTTATTACTTTACCTCCTCCGCTGACATGATTTCCCATTCCTGTCTGATTGATGTATCAGCGGTAGCATCAGCGGTGGAGTTGAAGACAACATATCCCATCATTCCCCTCTTCTACACAGCGTCATCAAGCTACGCGATTGATGTTGTCTTGATCCTGCAGCCCCTAGCGCCGAATTATACAAACTGTATCTTTACGTTCTATTAATAATCTGGTTTATACCATGCTTACCTGTGCCCGTGTCAGCAACCATTAACAATTCATTAAATAAGATGTTTTTCTAAATAGTAAATTCATACAGTTCCATAAGTCTATAAGAACCATTCATGTTATCTCAAAATCTTTTTGAAAAAATCTCAAAAAGCTTTTGTCCATATTCCCATTCGACATCCATTGATTGATCAATTACTGTAACAACACACAAAAATGCAAATTACATTATTTCAAACAATTGGATAATTGTTAAAATGTTTGCATGCAGGAGTTGAGAAGGGCTTATTCACAAAATGTTGGGTTATTTCAGCTCACATTGGGTCAAAAATTGACAACCCCCCCAACCCCAACCCAATGCTGGGTTGAACTAACCAAACCTTCTGGGTTAGGGTATCATTTCTTGTTACTAAGATAACACTTAACTAAAGATTATTCTAAAGACTAAAGCTACAATACTTTTAAGACTTTCGTTTTTTTTTAAATATATGTATTGAACTCATTAAATGTTGTGAATTATGTTGGGTTCAAGTAGAGTCGCTCAAATGAAGTCGTGTGTCCCAGCGAGAAACTCAGGATTGGTGGTACACAAGTAGACGAGTTGTGACATCATCAGGGGCGTGTCGAAATATCCAAGAGGATGAAAAGCAAACAATTGTTTATGGAAATGAAGGATTTTGCTAATTTAACTTAATTTTAGCTACATGCTGTATAAATATTTTTGCAATAGTAGTGTACATGTGATTGAAAGAAATGTGATTCCCATGTCTTAGGTGTGGTTAGGGATGCATGGGCAGAATATATTATTAATATAGAAGTCCATAGAAAAACTATTTTCTTTACATTTTATTAGAATTATGCAACTTCCGTGTTATATTGAATGTATTACAGCGATGGCACTGGAAGATTCCCAGGTTCACAGGAAGGGAGCATTTGACACGACCTTGCTTTCCAAAGCCCCGTCCTCCAAAGACAAGCATACGTGTAACTGCATGAAGAAAACTGCAATACATTATGAAGCGCGACCCACAGCAGCAGCTCACTTCAATGTCACACGAAAGAAAAATCAAACCGCGAACTCTGACCTCTTTAAGTTGACCTTGTGCTATATTAGCGTAATGATATTTTCTAAATTAATGGAACCGAAACGCCTGTAATTATAATAACTCATATAAATTATTGCTGGAGCTATTTATTTGGTTTTGTGGTCATCACCATGTCAAGTTTCATTGTTGTCATATATTTGCCCTGGACAACTAATACTGGCAGAGTAAATAAATATCTCTCAAGAAACAAACAGCCTGTTGCTTTGATTCTATTTTATGCACGGCTCATGAACATTCAACAAATGGCGTTAGCTGTCCCATCACTCACTCTTCAATGTACACAACATTTTGCTTCCCTTTCCCAACAAAATAAATGTAGTTTCTTAGAAGGAGAGTGTCTTCCACTTCATGTTTCTCAGTCAGACCTGCGCCAGACATTTCCTAGACAGTACAAATATGAATCTGTCATTCCTCAGAGAGCGGCGTTCTTGATTCATCGAGCAGGTCGGAGCTGGGGTCAGGGATGAGTTTAGGGAGATTAAATCACAGCATGGTGGGATAAAAACACGACCATGCCAACAACACGGACTGGTCTTTGTAAATCACAAAAAAAATTATGACGCACAAATACGACAATCCCGATCCGCCAGTTTGGCCCACATTTTGAAATGTAAGGTTTATTTATAGCATCTCACAAAGCGGCAATGCGCTGGCTGTGTGTAAAACGTGTAATTTAGATTTTTAATTTATAGTACGGCTTAATTGGGAAATGACAGGTAAACAATAATGACAACCCTTCCCTATTTCTCTGCATCATAAATAAAGTCCCCAGAAGCAGTTTTCGATAAATGAAAGCCGTGAATAATCTCGGCAAGATTAGTTCATGTAAATGCGACCTTCCTTACTTATCTCTGCGGGCTCGAGCACTAACTCGGCAATGTTCTCCCGAAGCCTGATTTTACCTGTCATAACAACATGTGTGCCACACAAACCCCCATCATCAATTAGAAGCGTGATTATGTTAAGCCTCGCACGACTTTTGTTTATTCATCCCCCACACAAGGGGAAATCATCCATGCTGGGCCTGACATCACATTCTTTCTTTCTGGCAAGACTTGATAGGCTCTTGGAAAGCCTGCGGCAGTGACTGTGCTTAAATGAGTTGGTTTTATCCCCAGTGAGACATGGAATATTCCCAATTCAGTCAACTGTGAAAGAGCAACATTTACAAACCCTCCTGCGACAACAAAAGCTATTACAAACAAATTAGCGAGGGTTATGCAATTGTTTGCTTGTGTGCTTGACTATTTGGGTAAAATGCGTTTAAAGAAACAGTTCTGGGTTTGCTCTTTTAACTCATTTAAGTTTATGTTCAGTGGTGGAAAGTAACAAATAACAAATAGTTATATATAGTAAATGTATAGAAAACTTAAAGAATTTAAAGGGTTATGATGAGAGTTGTATTTGATTTAATTGAAACTAAGTTGGTGTACACTGTTATTTGGATTCTATTAATCCAAATCTATTTGCTAATCTATTTGATGTAATCTGGCAGCTGGGAACCAATAGAACAACAGTAATTCCTATTTGAATAGTGCCAAAAACACACTATATGAGGAATTTTGTCTTGTTTTTAATGTTTTTAATTGAAACAATTCAAATTCCTTTAATGGTTTTTATTGTTTTATTTCAGCAGAATAACTATACCATACCGTGCGTCACACTATTGACAATATTGAGCTGAAGCTTGAATTAGAAAAAATCTTTATCGTAATGTCCGTCAAAAAAATCTCAATTAGATATTTTCCTCACTTCGCACAGCCCTATCGTTTACTCATCCTGATTCTGATTCCATCAAACACCTTTTGACAGATGAACAAAAACAAATGATTTTAAAAATAAAAACATTTATATTTAATGCAATCGTGATTCAAAATGTTGAAGCTAAAAGCTAGAAGCACATACGCATGTCTTCTGACCTGAAACGATGCATTTTTGGGGAATCGTTCCATTTTGATTGAGATACGAGTCCGACAGTTTAATCGAAAGCAACATTACTCCTCTAAGATCCTGCTTAACTCCTTTCTATTCAGAAGACACAAGCAAATACAAGTGTGGAATAACATGATGGCATGGAAATAATGGCAGATGCTTCTTTTATGTGAGCTATTCCTTTAAATATGACACACAAAAGGTGCTGATGTAGCGTGTGGCTCTACGTTACGGCGGAAACTATAAGGAAAAGTGCAAGTTAGCTTAACCACAGTTGTTTACCCTATTTTCTACACTCCAGGTGTTTTTGGCAGCTTTGGTCTGCAAATTTTGGTCGCCAAAAACCTTAGGCTGCATTTCCGAAGTGCTGAGATGGAGCAAAAGTGTGTTTAAACCGTCATTTAGAAAACTCGTTTCTCTGTTTCTTGTCGGCCCATGACAAATGAATGCTTGTCTCGGATCAAAATGTTCCTGGACATTCTCGAACACGAAACCAATGAACTTCACAACAGCTTTCACGTGATTTTAAATAGGCCAGCATGACTTAGCCTAAAGGAAACAGGCGGCCTACATTTTGAGGTTCAGAGAAGATGCTCTAAAACCCTTTAGAAAGAACGTGAAAAATGAGGAGGCCATTAGGTCAAAGGGCGATGCTGCCGTGTGCACAATGAGTGCACTCAGCAGTCTTTTAAACGGCAAGATGTAAGGGCAAATTAAAGCGAAAGGAGCACATGGGCAAGTTTTGCGCCACAAGAGACGCCCGGACTATTTGTCGCTTTGAAAGATTAAAGGAACGGGGCAGATTATGGACACAATTTGTCAATGTAGCGTGACATTAGCCATCCATCACATTTAACTCATCCCTTTTCCAAAGGACCACAGAGTGCAGATATCTGCAATACATTTCTGTAGTAATGATAAGATGTCAAAATACCTAACATGTTCTAATGGATGAGAATGCATGCTCCCTCCACTTCCAGTCATTATTCTCTCGCATTTCTGGAAGCATGGAGCATCTGTCAGTACCCTATAACCGCTGATTTGTACATTCTCTGTCTGTTCTCCCCTGTGGTTTCTTGAGAAATACACTTCACTTCGAGTTGCTTTGCTATGAGCGCTTGATGGTGATGTTCAGTGACACTTTTATTTTAAGTGCTTTTCACTTTTTAAACATTGTGCTACGCAGGGAAGCGGAAAGCATTCCGGTTTGCTTCGGTCTTACAATGCCGTTTGGGAAAATGCTGTTAAATAACACTACTAAATTGTGGTCGTGGCCTGCTGGAGATTATGCCTAACCAACATTTGAGCAAGCAATTTTAAATGGACTAATAAACATTAAGGCATGATGCATGTTATAAAGGAGCCAACGGAGAACAAAACGTGAACCTTTGAGCGAAGACTATTAAATCTCTTTTCATAGATCCAAATGAGTTTTCTGCGCAAGCGCTTCTTCCAATCAAAAGCTGTTTTTTTGACAGCTTATTGATTGAATCAATATGATGCTGTTCCCTTGCATTCAAAACTAAAAGATGGTAAGGTGTACCAAAGATGAAGCTGAATGGGTTCTGTCTCTATGGAAACTAATAGGTTTCCATGGGTTTCTGTTTTTGTGCATGAAACGTTGTGGTGGTTGTTGTCTTGTAGGACTGTCCTGGCCAATCTTTTGGAAACGGCAGCTTTCACATATTTGTCTGAAAATACCACTAGGGGTTTCTGGTGTCACTTTATAATATTGAGTTTTTTTTACAAAAGTAAGTATTGATTATATTGGCTAAAATGCCTTCCAATGCAAAATGCAAAATGATATAAAGATTTCTGTCTACTATATCAGTAGCCCTCTCAGACCTTTCAGAATCGAGCATATCATGTGTATATACTAGGGCTGTCAATGTATTATAATGTATTAAATAAACGATACGTTGAATTCAGTTGTAAGCTCATTTTATTTAATACTTCTTCATACAAAATGATTTGCACTCACTGAGATACTAAAGTATTACTTTTAATTCCATCATTGGGGATAAAGACACAGACGTTTCAGCTAATGCCTTGTTCAGTGTGTTTAGTCATTTGGTTACTGCATCCACATTTAAAATCATTAACACATCATCTTAATTATATACAGCTGGTACAATGAGGTATAGCAGTTGAGCTTGCTATCGCAATCTTAATTGATAATATTGGAGAGACAAGTTTAGCCAAGTTCTTCTTGGTTTCTTATCAAATATAATCTACAGGCCCTCTATTGTTTGTGAATGTGTACCGGATGTTAAGTGCAGCCCACGAACACGCGCATGAGCAGTAACGTTTGTTTATGTTGTCACTTTGAAACTGTCTATAATTTCAATTATTGGTAAATAGAAATATATACAGTAAATCAAAATTAAAATGCACAGTACACAGACATACATTATGTAAACACAAGCTTTTATCCTGGATGTGATAAGTCATGATTAATCATTTGACAGCCCATTATATACTTATAAATGCTATGTGTATACTGTATAAACTAAAAGAATGCATATCTATGCATGATACATTTAGGCATTTAGCTTAAGCGTTTTCTTATGCGACTTACAAAGATATTAGGAAACAATAAAGGGATTTGTCGTAACAATACAATAACTGCAATCAGACAGACAGAGAGAGAGAGAGAGAGAGAGAGAGAGGGTGTAAGTTCGATTGTTCTTGAGAATCAACATTTACGTGTAAAGTATTCACAGAAAATGTGCTTGTTTCAGAAATGAGGTTTAGTGAAGACTATGCGAGGCACATCAAACCGGAGAAAGCGGGGTAGCTCAAGCCCGTTTCTAAAAGAGAGGTAACTTATACTCAGAGTCAGTAACCGTAGTAACTAACAATGTGAACCAAACCTGGTCGGGAGCTTTCTTTCCACCTCCTCCCCCTTTTTAAAGCGCAAGTGGTGTACACATTCATGGCACACTTTTTGATCACACAGAGAGCATCTCAGTGACAAATATGTCATATGTGCTTTTACAGAGGATCCTATATGTGAAGAGGCTGCATTAATTCATAGGAGTGTATTTTGATTTCAGGAGAGCAAGGACAAGTTGAATTCTGTCTTTTCCTCGTGCATTTTTATCAAACTGTACCATTTTTCTTTACAGTGAATTAGATATATCTAAACACATCATCCATCCTTACATCAATAACATCAGCCATCATGGCCGGGCCTTACATCAGAGCAGATTGTTTTCCTTTACAATTAGTAGTTTTCTATGGAGTATGAGAAATGACTTAATAAAGTGTATAAATGAAGTGCATGAATAGAGAAATAAATAAATACAAACATAAATGAAGAAATTAATAGATAAAAGTAATAATCAAACAACTTGGACGTGCAGCCACTCCTATCCAAATCTGCGCTGCAGAGTTTGAACCGTTGACCAGTCTGACTTTGATACGAGTCTGACATTGATCATGGCTTTGCATCATCGTGGTGTAAGCGCTTAACTCGGTAAGCCTACCCAGAGTTGATAGAACTACCTCAAATCTGCTGTTCGTCCAAAAACTAAACATTTTGCATTTTAGTGTAAATCAACTCAGTATTCATATTTTAACTGGGTTTTGGTTGAACCTCCTTATTGAAACGGGCCTCATATGTGTTCAAGTTGTTTGTTGAATGTGTGAGAGATGTGACTGAATTTGGAAGAGCATTCCACCAGAAAGAAGTAGTGAAGGAGAATGAGCAGAAAAGTTATTTAGTGCCCTTTTGTGAAGCTACACTTAATCTATAATCCCTGATGCAATGTTTAAAATATCCCAAAATCAGATCTAGACAGGTGGGGGTGGTGGTGGTTAATTGTTAAACAAGTTACGCTACACTTTTTACAGAAGCTACAAATTATCTGACAAGCGGTTTGAGTCACATTTATGTTCAAGATGATAGCAGATTACAAAACTAGGAACAGTAAACCTGCACCTCTAAAGTTTCATGATAAATTGGGTCATTAATTTACAATTTAAACCAAGTGTTCTGAAATATTCTTTAGCAGTTTTAAAATTGTATCCTTAAGTCAAATTTCAAGTACAGGTCCCCTTGATAATAAGTAATATAGGTATGAATTGTGTCACAGCCTGTTGCTGGCGACTCAGGTCTCCACCATATTGCTCTGTGTTTCTGCCTGTGTTTTGTTAAGAACTCCATATCCCAGCATACCTTGTCTTTTGATTGTGGTTTCAGCTGTGTCTCATTTCCTGTTCCTCCCCGCATCTGTGTATTTATAACCCTTGTGTTCAGTTGTCTGTTTTCAGTCGTTGTTCTGATATTTATGTTTCCCTTTCGTGATTTCTTGTGGGTTTTTACATCTCTCTGTGGCTGTTAAATTACTCTGTGGACTTTATTAAAAGGATTTACTGCACTTGGATCCACTTATTGTTCTCCTATCTGCCTCGGTTCGTAACAAATTGGAAGGAGATATATCAGAATGAAAGCATGCAGTAGAATAATAATATTTGAATACAATTGAGAATTGTTAGAAAAGTAACTTTGCATTTTATTATGAAATCCGCAACAAAAGCGGATAGCATCAGTTGTGTCAAACGTATGTTAGTCAAGCTTGCTCAGCTGACCTCATCAGGTGCAGCTAATCAGAGTCAACCATTATTAAGGCTAGTGAGCTGAATGTTGCTTGGGGATCTCTGACATCATGGCGATTGGGTGAGTCAATGCTGAAAACTTTAGAGAAAATTAATGTCCGAGGGCTTGTCTTTATTTATAGGGCCTTCCTTCTACGCTGATAGGATCAATAATGTAATTGCTTATGACGAGCAGCTGTGTAACTGTTTGCGAATGCTTTTCCTGAACTTAGATGACAAAACTTCTTTAAAAACATGCTTCAAGTGGTCAGAAATGTGTATGAAATAAGTCAAATATATGTTATATATAAATATCACCTATATTAATATAGTAACTGTACGATTAACTATACTGTCTCAAATAGATCTAAATCTACAATAATAAAAGCATAATTTTCACATTTATGCATGTTTCAATATGATCTAAAGAGGTCACGATGTGCAGCAGGAGGAGAATTTATACACGCCTCAGGTTTCAGTCGATAATTCACTTCCGCAAAGGAAACTGTTATGAAACGTGGTGGAGACGAACCCAAATGCAGGCAGCAGGGATAGCGGGGTTAACATGGAAGATTTTATTATTCAAAAAAACACAAAACAAAGACCCACGATGGGGTAAAACAGGAAACACAGGCAAAAACTGGAACGGAGGCAGACTATACTAAACTAACAGACACAAAATATTTGAATTCATAACAAATATGAATCTAATATACAGCAGTACAATGTGCAGTGGCAATCAAACACACACAGGAACATACAAGTACATACAATGAACGACACAGGACAATGAAACAAAATGAGTATTTATGGGGAGCAAACACATGATAATTAATAGGGACCATGTGACGGGACCAAGGCGGGAAACACCGACGAGACACGAGAAAGCACATGGCAAGTCAATATATAATCAAAGCCATGTCTTTCTCACACAAAACCCAGTTGAAACTCAACTGGCCGCAGGAACAAGAAGCTCCCAAGGGTTCAAAGCTCAACGACAGATATCTGTCTGGTGGCTGGAGGCATGAGCCCCAAAACTGGGCTCTCCCTTTCTTTGAGGATCTACACGGCGAGCTATCTCACTCATGGCAGAATCCTCACTCCTCCCGTGTTTTCATGCAATCGACGTCGGGAGCCACCCACTCCGGACCAGTTCCCCAGTCCCGACCAGGCACACAGTCTCGGGTGGGTCCAGTCTTCCTGAGGCGTGAGGTCATCAGGGAGAGTGTGGCGAGTCGCGCCCCCCCTAGCAGAGGCAGGGGAGCGGCCCACCGTGCCCCTCAGGCCGCCTCGGGAGGGACGGACCTGAGGCGCTTGATCTCTTCTAAGAAGAGATCCTGAGATGTGTGCCCGGGACTGTGGGGGTGTGCCCCCCCCCGAGGAGGGATGTATAAAATTCCAAGAGAAATTGGAGGCTCCCCTTCGGCACCCTCAAAGGGCTGCGTGGCAATCTCCGCCGCCGCCGGGCGTTTCGGGGAATATTGGGCTCTAAAAGAATGCTAGATGTTTGGTTGTCTCCTGCCATATCTAAGAGCACCATACATCTGGCATCCCCCCAACGAGAAGTGCCAAAATTGATACCCCATCCTGAACTCTGGAACCTCCATGCCTGGCCCCTGAAGAGAACCAGCTGAGATATTTCGAGCTTCCGCCTGATGTAGTAGAGACTATTCTAAGTGCTAGGCCTCCCTCCACTAGAAGGAGCTACGCCCTAACATGGAGCGATGTTGACAGATGGTGCATGGTACACCATGCAGACCCAATTCGTGCCAGATCGTTTCAGTGTTGGAGCTTCTGCAAGATAAACTGTCCTCAGGGACAAGCCCCGGTACTTAAGGTTTATGTTGCCGCCATTTCGGCCTGCCACGCCCTGATTGAGGGGGTTTCTGTGCGAAACACCCTTTAGTTGCCCGCTTTATTTGTGGAGCGAGACGGCTGATGCCTCCTTCTAGAAGGACAGTCCCTCCATGTAGCGACAGTGCTCGAGGGTCTAGTTAGCGCCCCCTTCAAACCAATGGAGTCAGCGCCTGTCAGGCTTCTGACCTTTAAAATGGTTTTTCTAATGGCAATCACCTCTCTTAAGAGAATCTGAGATTTGCAGGCGCTCTCGACCTCGTTTAAATTTAGCCCCTGGGATGGTCAAAGCTTTTCTGCATCCTCACCAGAGTTATTTGCCTAAACAACCACACTCCACCGTGCATCCAGTTATTCTTGAGGCATCTTGCCCTCCGCCGTTCACAACGTCGGAGCAGGAAAGATTATACCTACTGTGTCCAGTACGTGCTCTTCAGACTTACGTCCCCCGCACTAGCCAGTGGCGTAAATCAGAGCAACTTTTAATATGCTATGGGGGCCGCAACAAAGGGGCGGCTGCAACCAAGCAAACAATATCACATTGGGTGAGGGATGCTATTGCTCTGGCCTATGAGGCGCGCGGTCAAACCTCTAGGAGTCAGAGCTCATTCCACAAGGGGGGTTTCATCTTCTATGGCCTTAGCAAGGGGTGTACCCTTGCAGCAAGTGTACGATGCGGCGGGCTGGTCCTCTCCGCACACATTTGTTCGATTTTATAGTCTTTGATGTCCATGCCACTCCCGGCTCACGTGTCCTGGAGTCTAAATTCCAGAGTCTTATATGAGGCCTCCTCCTGGATTGCGCTTCACACACGCGCTTCACAACCGGTCGAACAAAGATTGTTCTCCCATACCGTTTGAAACACAGCGTCTCGTTCCCGCTCTTTCAGGTAACGGGGTTACAGCTAAATTACCCGAGATTTTCTGTGTTTAAGTGCTATAATCAGATCCCCGGTGCATCTAGCAACCCAGAAAATATGAAAAACAGGATCCCAGTAAGTTCCTCGAATTCCCTTTTTGAATCTTCAAGCCGGAGTGCTTTATGAACCTGGTACAGTACAAGCAAGATTAGCTTCAAAGTTGTTTCTCAAGAGGGATCGAGACCAACTGAACGAGACAAAATTGCCAATGTAAGTAATATTTATCAACAGTCTGAATCGACATACATGTCATGTATATATAGGAGGATAACGTTAGCATGTGATAGCGAATGGAGCTGTCAGTCACGGGCTACATAGATGTTATTTGGCAAATGGGCACTTGGAGTTTAGCTGTATGTATGATTATACGCGTTAATATGTTCAGCTTTACACCGCCATTGAGTGTTTTCAGCAAAATATGTTCCAGACATTTCATGAAAACCATAATGATTCATACCATCTTGTTGAAAGTGCTCATCCGATGAGTTCTTTAAAGATGGCTGAGCTCGATCAGTTTCCGGGTCATAGAAAGGAGGACGGAGGAGCGAGGAAACGAGGAGACATATTAAGAAGCACCATGTGTCCGATTTATGTTGCCATCCGACAGCTGCTAGACAGCTGATCAGTCATGCCACACTCAAAACCCACCCCCTTCCCCAACTCCTCGTCGATCGACTGCATCTTTTAGGTACCTTTATTTGGGCCTGTATGCAATCTATGTATTTTCACTTCTGACAGGTATGAATTTTCTTTGAAGTCATATTCTTTTATTCAATTATCATAACACTATCGTGTAAAGCATGGATATCTTTGTTATTAAAATTATTCAGCTTAAATAACTGTTCTGGTTTCCCATGTGGGGGATATTATAATTGTTGGACTCCTGCTCTATTCATGCAAGGCTGCATGGACAGGTGGAGAATTTGAGCAGAACAGTTTCCTTCCGCCAACCTATTTAAATCTTTGACGGTAGTTGTGCTGATATAAAACACATTTTTGTTCTGCTCAGTTTTGGTGCAGTCACTGATTTTTGCCTATTCATGGATGGATTGAATATTTTTTTGCCAATCTCAGGGAACATCAGCCTGTACAAGCAGTATTCATCTTCAGTTGCAGCAGTGCTATTTTAATATTGCCAAATGAGAACTGGCCCTTTTGGTTTATCCTGCTTCCTCCCGAGTGTTTTTTCTCAGCGTAGATACACCAGTGGAGTTTTGGTTCCTTGCCACTTCAGGACTCTTCTTCCATTTGGACCACTTTTATCTCAATTTGACTTCTTCTACCAGAAAGACTCGGAGGCCAAAGTTGAGTATACAACATTTATTTGACAGCTGATAGACAGAATATATATGGATAAAATAAGATGGTAAGAGTTCTTTGGAGTAGGCCCTGTCCGTGGCTCGCATCCAGAGGGCCAAGAAGTCCTCCACTTCCCGCCTTGAGATGGTAAGGCGGGGGCGTAGCCAACCCCCTTGGGGTTATATTGACAGGGACCTCCTGGTGGTGGTGGGGAGGATGGGGGGCGAATCACGTAGCTCCGACTGCGGACATAGGAAGGGGTAAGTGGCGATCTTTTATGTTTCATGTCGGAAGGTGATTGGTTGGGTGTTGATTGGCAATGAGTGATACAAGATTGAGTCTTCCTGGCAGAACCAGCGCTGAAGCTACATTTCTACCAGAAAGACTCGGAGGCCAAAGTTGAGTATACAACATTTATTTGACAGCTGATAGACAGAATATATATGGATATAATAAGATGGTAACAGTTCTTTGGATTAGGCCCTGTCCGTGGCTCGCATCCAGAGGGCCAAGAAGTCCTCCACTTCCTGCCTTGAGATGGTAAGGCGGGGCGTAGCCAACCCCAGAGAATGATCGTGGGCTTACCTCTGGAGCGGGGCCTACCCCCCCCAAAAGAAATGATTTCTACTCACCTGCTGGTTGGAGTCTCTAGCAGAACCTGCAGAGCGATATTAATTGCAAATGTTAGTGATAAAACAATTTACCGGTCGCTGGTCGTGAGTAACACTGAGACGGGGCCCGATAGGCCACAACATATACACGAGGCCTCGATGGGCCACAACACTGACAAGGCCGCGATGGGCCACAACATAGGAACGCAGCCCTAATAGGGCACAACACTGAGACGAGGCCCGCTGGGCCACAACACTGACAAGACCCCGAAAGGCCACGACATTATGAGGTACATCCAGCCCCTTCTTTTTGACAAGGCCCCGACGGGCCACAACCACTGACAAGGCCAACTAGAGGCCCCAGTGACAGAAGGCCTGCTAGGCCACAACACTGACAAGGCCACGATGGGCCACAACATAGAAACGCAGCCCTAATAGGGCACAACACTGAGACGAGGCCCGCTGGGCCACAACACTGACAAGACCCTGGAAGGCCACGACATTATGAGGTACATCCAGCCCCTTCTTTTTGACAAGGCCCCGACGGGCCACAACCACTGACAAGGCCGACTTGAGGCCCCAGTGACGGAAGGCCTGCTAGGCCACAACACTGACAAGGCCATGATGGGCCACAACATAGAAACGCAGCCCTAATGGGCCACGAATCACGTAGCTCCGACTGCGGACATAGGAAGGGGTAAGTGGCGATCTTTTATGTTTCATGTCGGAAGGTGATTGGTTGGGTGTTGATTGGCAATGAGTGATACAAGATTGAGTCTTCCTGGCAGAACTAGCGCTGAAGCTACATTTCTGTTTCAATTTTGACTTGTCCTATTTGTCTTCTGCAGTGTGTTTTCTGTAAATCAGCTGTCAATTGGAAATCATGAAACGGGGAAAAGATAAGCATGTGTCTCACAAAACACTGTATTTCAGCATTAAATGATTGAGAAATGGAAGCAAAATTAATGTGGATAATAGACTGTAGTAGAGTAGGCGGGGCGAGACCGTGGTTCGAGTCCGGTGAGTAATTGTGAATTAGCGCCAGCTGTGCGCACACCGGGCTCGAATCACGTAGGAGATGGGAGCATAAAAGGAACGAGCGACCGGACCGTCGAAGAGAGAGGACCGGGCCCGAACTTATGTTATGTTTGTATTTATATTATGTTTTGTTCGCCGGCGGTCGTCCGTGAGGGGCCGCCGGCTGTTATATTACTTTATTAAATGTTTAAATGTTTGCTGGTTCCCGCCTCCTTCCTTCCATTTTATTGAGTTGTGTTACATTGGTGCCGAAACCCGGGAGGAAGGAGAGACATGCTGTCGGAGAGTCCTCGCCGCCGAGTGGCCTCGCGGTGCCGGAGAGTTCGGGCAGCGCGGACGAAGGGCGTCCGCCAGTGGCTGCTCGAAGCGGTAGCTCTGGGGAAACGGAAGTGCACAGTGCGGCCACCGTCAAAACTTCGGTGGAACGGCGACCTTTGCTGCCGCGCCCCTGGGTCGAGGTGGGGTGGCTTTCGTCCAAGTGGGAGCGGGGGGGTTGCCGCCGTCCGCCAGAGGCCGGAGCCTGTGTCCGTCCCCCGAGGGGGAGGAGCAGGGGGCGGAAGTGCCGGGTGAGCCACCGCCTGCCAGAGGCCGGAGCCTGCGTCCGTCCGCCCAAGGGGGAGGAACAGGGGACGGGGAACCCGCCCCGACTCCCGGATAAAGGAGGAGCCACCGCCGGCCGCCAGGGGGCGGACGGTCGAGCCGTCCACCGAAGCCCCAGGGCCACTCCGGCTGGTTGAGGAACGAGCGGCAGCATGTCGGGGAACCGGATTTTTTTTTTTTCCTCTCTCCCCTCTCTCTTTCCGGTCGCTCCGAGGGCTCCCGTCTCCGTTGTCTCGTCTCGTCGCTGCATACCCCCCACCCCACCCCCCCGAGGGAGGGGGAAGGGGGCTTGCACAGTCGCGGGGGTAGCCCCCGGCCTGTAAGGGGTGATGGGGGTATGTAGTAGAGTAGGCGGGGCGAGACCGTGGTTCGAGTCCGGTGAGTAATTGTGAATTAGCGCCAGCTGTGCGCACACCGGGCTCGAATCACGTAGGAGATGGGAGCATAAAAGGAACGAGCGACCGGACCGTCGAAGAGAGAGGACCGGGCCCGAACTTATGTTATGTTTGTATTTATATTATGTTTTGTTCGACGGCGGTCGTCCTTGAGGGGCCGCCGGCTGTTATATTACTTTATTAAATGTTTAAATGTTTGCCGGTTCCCGCCTCCTTCCTTCCATTTTATTGAGTTGTGTTACATAGACATAAACGTTGCAATAAAAATCTCTCATTATTTGTCTACTTTCTTTAGAAGCAGAGTAAAGTCGTCTCTTGAATGTTGAATGTGTCTCTCTTGGAGCCTGTCCTCCAAAAATATGACCTCACAATCTGTTTTTATCAGCTGCATATCATGACCTTACGTTTTAAACTAGCTGTCTACCTGCCATTAAATTATGTATCACTGTCACAGCCGTACAAAATGCTTGTGCTTTTACTTGTAATGTTTGAACTTTATACCTAGCCTCTCACTGTGTTTACAATATAAAATTCACTAGATCTGCTTTTTCGTTTTGTATTTGACTGATGCTTTGGATAAGCAATTTACAGTGCATTCAATAATTGTTTGTTTCCAGAAATTAAACCAATTATTCTTGCGCTGCTAATGCAAGGTCTTTTATGGAAAAAACTACACAGCGCTCACCTGCCCCTACTTGTATCCGGCCCTGAACCCTTCCTCATAATCATTAAACAACAAAAGATGTGTGCGTGCTGCCCGCAGTAGGTTACCTTTATAAATCAGTTAAGGGGATCGCCTCAAAACAAGCGGCCATTTGCTAATGTCACAGCCCAGGTGTAGTTTTGTAGAGGACGGTGAGTCGTGCCACAAACTATCAGCAAAAAGATCCATAGGGGTTGCTGGAGGTATTCCTGTAAATATTTCACTGGCCTCCCAGGGTTTGGAAACTGAGGCTCAGCACTGGTAATGGTATGCCGTGGCGGGAGACCGCTGGCAGAAGTAGAGCAGAATAATGGAAACAGATTGGGTACCCGGATCAATTCCCAGTTGGCTCCCCATCAGCTCTGGCAATTATTCAAGTCACTGACAAAAAATAATGACGAGATAAAAATAAAGTCCCAACGGGGTGCGGAGGATCACTTTAATTACAAACAACATGCCTCCCACCTAAAATACACCGAACAGGGAGATACCGACCTTTACCGAAGGAGGCCTAGAGAGCGTGTCGGCTTGTCTCCGGAAATCCCCCGTGTGTGCTTGTGATGGGCCGCTAGTCGTCGGGTGTTACAGGGTTAATGAGGAGGGTGCTTCAGATTACAGACCCACTCTGTATTGAGTTCAGATCGATTCGCTTGTTTGAGGTGATAACCTCTTGAGTTAAGTACATCCTTGAAGTGTTATCTGGGGCCTGAAGCCTGTTTTTATCACAAATCTAAAAATAAGTGCATTAAACAAGTATAACCTCTCAGTAACTATATTCCTGTGCTAGTGAAAGGGAAAAAAGGTCCTCTGTCATTGCTTCCCAATGGAAAATGTTAATGCTTTATGTTGTTCTACCATAATTCGGATTTAATTGAGTTTTTCTCTGAAATTTCAAATTCAAATAAAATTATAAAGTTTATAAAGCTCAGATCTTTGGTCTGTGAAGAATTTGGGAAGACATGTTTGAGTTTGTATTAAAATCAGACTTTTGATTGTAAACTTTGGTATTTGGCATATCTAACAACACCAGCAGAGAAGAAGACATTTGTGATTACTGGGGGAGAGTGTCAGGAAACATTTCTTTGTCAACTTGCTGTTGATTCCATCTCACTGGTTTCTGGTTAATATTGAAATGTTAAAGAGACTTTGTTTAGGATTCTTCCCTGAGAAATACAATATGGAATATACGGCTTAAGCAAAACATCTTCAGTATTAACTTCTCCAGAATAAAACACCTACTTTTCTAAATAAATCAGTATTACATTTCTGGACATCCTATTTGATCTCACTAGAATTCAGAGATTCCTAATTCGTATGAAATCATACGTTGTGAACTGTACAAAAAGGTACAATTACTAGGAAAAGCAATACTGAAGAAGACCCGCCCTTAAAAACATAATGTGTTGGCGCGAAAGCAAATCAAACTAAAATTTGAATGAGATCAAACACATTTATACGAATTAGCCACATCGAAAAAATTGTAAAAGTTTTGCCAGGAGAAATGTTTTAACTCAAATTCCAATAAAGCAGCACTTCAAAATAAACCATAAGACTTGCAATTGATGTGTTGAGCTCTAATTTTTCTGTAAAATTGCTCAAATATCAGGTTGTTTTCAACAGATTCAATCATGGTTCTTGAACAATGATCACTGACATACTCTTTTGCTGACATTTTTAGGTGTTTTATTATTGGCATAAAATCAAAAGCAATAATGTATTGCCATTGTATGGAATTCAACCAACTGATGTTTATATTTTATTTCGTTTCGTCCCTTGTCCTTTGAATGAAGGTCGGCTTTGGTCCCTTAAAGGCATGTTGGAAATTTATAAAGAAGAGATCGATTTTAGAAGAAGAAAAAGTCTTCGCCTCCTGTCACTGATCATGAGATCAGGAATGATTCATGGTGTGCGTCAAATTGTCTGATCTTCCAAAAGTCCAATATTTTCTTCTTATTTTACCAAAACATAAAAACATGTCCTTGTCTCATGACTTAATATGATCCTTATTAATCACTCTATGATTTGTGTCCTTAATCCTCAGCTACACCAGGAAAAGCATTCCCACAAAGACAGTACGGATTTAATTTATTAATCATAAGCCCTCTGAAATAAACTAGCAGTTCTGCCTCCGGCTGCATCTTTGATGGGTATAGCATTCAATGGTATGAGCATACAGTCTGCAAAATAAGTTTACTAAAAACAAGTACATCATTGCCTTGAAAATCAAAGCAATTTTATAAAGCTCCACGTTTCACCGTATTTTATTCTTAGTATGTATTTATAGTAGAGATAAACCCACTATTACAAAGCTTCCTTTATGTGAATCTCGTGAAAACAGGTCACGAATGTGTCCGGGTCATATTTTGCGAAACCAAAAGATAAGGAATTACTTTATTCTGCTTAATTAGAAAAAAAATCATTTTATTTCTTAAAAGAAAACTTTGTTGGTTAAACTGTATATGCATGATGTTTCACCCTTCTTTAATTACCTTTCTGCTCAGTTTATTATAAATAATACTACGGTTATGCAAATAAATGTTTTAAAAGTACACATATTTGTGGCTCTTTAACATGGTCTTATAAAAGCGTAATGCATAAGTATTACAAAACAATCTAAAATCCTTTGAGAATTTAGCACAACATTGCATGGCATGTCAGCGTCTGAAAAGAATTTCAAGTCATGTACAATGTTTGTTGCACTTATTAAAAGAACTATAATTCTCACAATGAAAATGACACAAAAAACAACGGTCCTAAAATAGGTTTTATGCAGTATTCCCATTCTTTTTAATTTCTTTTCATATTGGGGTTGTTAAATGTGCAACTCTCTGATGTTTATGGTAAGAGGTTAATTGTTTCTCACACTGCAAGGCGAAAGCAAAAGCAACCTCGAATTGTAAAATGATTACATGCAGGTAGAAGAGAGAAGCAGATGGAGATCTGTGGTTTGAATCATTTATCCGCGCACTGGGGTGGATGTATTGTCTTAAATTGCTGTCTGACTTGAGAACAGCAGAGTTTATTACAAATATGTCCTATTAATTATTGGACAATCTGCTTGTGATCATTATCTTGGGCCCAAACCATATGAAGCATTGCAATAACAAATAATAAGAAAGCTAAACAGCCCTCGCTTGTGCAGGACTGACCCGCACGGCATCCCGTGGTCACCCCAGTTTAACCTTGGTTTTTGATTATCTTCAACACCAGGAGATGTGACAAGAAATCTGTGACAGACACACAGACCACATCATCAAAGATGAGACACTATATCTTTTTTGGTGGGTGTCAAAGGTGCTCAGCGTTGATCCTGTCTCCCGGAGGACATGAACTTCACGGTTTTCTAAATCCATCTGTAATCGCACTACTGCCCAAAACAAGTCCCCAACTCCTTTCCGCCCACATGATATATGATTCTGACCAAATGCTGTCTATAAAACGCCCTTGCTTGTTTGTTTGTGTCTATGAAATGTGTGTTCAAGAAGTCAAAGAACTATTATGTAATAATAGTCTATACATGCTTGTCTGAAACCAGACTAAGAGAGTCATCGTGCAGTGTTGTTGCGCGTTTTATGTTCTTAATAATGAAAGTTCACCCAAAAATGAATTCTTTCATCATCTATTCACCCTAGTGTAATTCAAAACATGCATATGATTCTTTCTTTTGTCCATACAATGAAAGCCAATGGGGGCTGATGTTGTTCGGTTCCCAACATTCTTCAAAATATCTTCTTTTGTGTGCCGCAGATTAAAAGGTCATACAGGGTTGGAACGACTTGTGGAAATCAAGTACGTACAAGTTCATAATTTGCTAAATTTGACCTTTTGACATCTCTCTCAAACTACATATATTTTATTTGACATCCATTGGTGCTTACATATTTTCAATGCCAACAAATCTCACATGGGAGTTAACACAATTATCTCGTTCAAAAATTATTGTTTTCAGAAGCCAAACCATGTAACATTTTGTCTTAACCTTCATATCTCACATGGAAACATGAAAATGAACAGATATCAGTTGTGAATTAGCGAGTCTTTAAGAGAGGATTTCCAGGTTGTTATGATAGATGTTGTGTTTAGAGAGATGCTGCTCTCTGCCTGCTGTAGTGCAGTACTGCACCTCCTCTGACCTTGAGCACTAAAGTCACTCTGCATCAGAATGGCATCAATTTGGCAGCAGTTTACGGGCAGGTCTGAATGGCACATTGATCCGGTTGAGCTTTGAGCTGTATTGAGGGTTCAGTTACAGAACCGGATACAAAAGGAAGACAGTGTTCCATATGAGCATCATGATGGGATCAGGAATTAATCCTAGCATGAGTCAAATTGTATGATCCTCCAAAAGTCAGATATTTTCATTGTATTTAACCAAAAC
This sequence comes from Triplophysa dalaica, assembly GCF_015846415.1. Taxonomy (NCBI): domain Eukaryota; kingdom Metazoa; phylum Chordata; class Actinopteri; order Cypriniformes; family Nemacheilidae; genus Triplophysa; species Triplophysa dalaica. The sequence continues at coordinate 15,608,276 of NC_079560.1, read as the reverse complement.
ACAAAACATGTCCTTGTCTCATGACTTAATATGATGTTTATTTATCACTCTTTGATTTGTGTCCTTAATCCTGAGCTAAATAATCCCTGACTAAATTGAAGTAGGCTGAGTTCCTGGAAGTAGCGATCGCCTTTCGGGGGGGGGTTCCATTGGTCCCTGAGCGGTGGGCCACCAAAGGTACCGCTCTTGTTCGGTTACCAATATTCTTCTAAATGCATTTATGATTTGCATTCATAGGTTACGTTTAATTTATTTGTCTTTTTTGTGTGAAAATTTTGTCATCAAAGCAAGTAATATCATGACAAAATCATGACGGTACAAATTGTTTGGCATTTTGGAAATGGAAGTCAGCCACATTGCATTGTGGCAATATTGTTGTAAACTTCAGGTCGTCTGAACCACAAAAATCAGCTCAAAGAACATAATATTCCAACTGCATATTTATCAAAAAAACTATGGGTTGAATGCTTTTTCGTTCATATGCTATATTTTGAAAGCTTTTTTTACTTCATTTGTTTCTGAAACCTGCACATCTGCTCAATTTTGCTTGTATACTGCCATCTGTTGGCCGAGTCATTAATAAACAGCATCATGTATTCAAAGGCCCACTTGCCTAAAGCTCATTTTCCCCCAGATGACTCACACAGACAGCCCAGTGAAAGAAATCTGATTAAGTCATCATCTAAGGGACTTTATGCACGACAGCCAGTGGTGTTTATAGCAGTTAAATTGGCCTTTACGACAACACAGTGTCATGCGGTCTAATTTCCCTGATGAATGTACAGTATAATTCCTCAACGCCCGGAATAGCCTCACACCGGAATATCTAGTGTAGCTTTACTTCAAAGCCAAGCAGCGCAACAGGAATTTCCTCCAGCTAGATAAAGCAAATCCATTTCTATTAAAGTTAGTGGAGGCTATAACATCTAATAAAACATGTTGTGTGTCATTATGCATCCGGTGCACGATGATGATATCGTCCCTTCACTAAGCTGGTATGTGCATCTATGTTATGTAAGCTGACTGAATAGATGTCTGCTTCTATCTCTCCCAGTGCCCTTCCCGCGAGAGGCGGACACATTGGGTGCCAGCTGCATTGATTTAAACTGCTGCGGGCAGCTGGGGGATCAACACGAGTTCAGACATTGTTTGGGGACGAAAGACGTCTTACACAAAGTTTGGGCAAGCGCATTTCACTCTCTTACAACAACTTGGGCTGTAGGCCCAAACATGTTGTTGATGCTTAGTTGAGTTGTCTAAGAAATTATTATTTTCATAGATGGGAGAGTTAAAAAAAAAATTATCCAACGTTATGTTCGTGACATTTTGTGTTATGGACGTGACATAAAAATGCTCAGAGAATGAATTTGTCACGATTATATTGAACCATCTATTTATATTTTACTGAACTCTTGTTGATAGAGTCTAAACATCAAAAAATGTCAGTCTATGAAAAAGAATTACATTTAAAAAAAGGGAAATAAATAAACATGCATTATGGATGTGACTAAAAGGACGTGTTTTTTTGGGAGACAATCTAGGATTTCTGTAAAATAAAATGCACAATCCTCAAGCAATAATACCCAATGAATGGAGAACATAATTACAGAACATAAAATAGTTACTTTATATTAATCTTTATGTGTCCATTTATGAGGAATACGTAGCGTTATGAATGACTATCCTGAAAATGGCACTTACCTGACTAAAAATCATGTACTTAAAATAAAACAAATGCTTTACAAATGTAATGAGATATCTCACATGGGTATTTGAACCACCAAATGTTCAAATCTGTGCTGTTACCATAGTAAAAACTGGTAAAAAACGTTTCTTTGTGGTAAGGTTGACATTTTCATGGAATTGCCCACCTGTTTATATTAATAACAACATTTATTTAAAAGAGTAATCTAATTATCACAATATAACAGTATTGTAAGATAAATTACTGTAATGGAATACTTTTAAATGTAGGCACGTGCACGTTGCCATGTCTACAACATCCATATTCCACCACAGAACCACGGTTCACCCTGATATCTGGAAAACCAATAGCAATGTGTCACTGTATAAAGGCCTGATTTTCCAGTGCACTTGATCTTTCAGTAAGCTGTATGGATAATGAAGTCCGCCAACAGAAATAGACATTCGATTGATAAGCCCTGGCTAAAAAAAAAAAGCTTTTGCTGCTTGTTTTTTTAGAAGATTCCCAGATGTCTTTTTAAGAAGGGGAATTAAAAATACATAGGAGCAGCTTGTCCGTTCTGGACCGATGGCTTCTAGGCACCTTACAGAATGTAAATGAATAAAGAGGTCAAGCTCTCTGTGTCTCCTCCAGCAGAATACATAACATGATGCTCTGTTACCACCTGTCCACCTGCAGCACCGGTGCCCTTCTTGCTTGGAGATCAATGAAACGAATATGAGGAGATCCGGCTACATTTATTTTAATTTTCTTTGCTTTAGATGCATTAATTAGTATAGTAAAATCCTGCAGACACAATTGTAAAACTATGAAAAAACAGGAAAATGTCAAGAATGATAATGAGTCCAATATTATAAAGAAGAAGATTCAATACACCTGGCACAGCTCTTTCATAACACTGTGAAACACTAGCATGCCTAAATAAAATCTGTAAAAATCAGGAAGTACACGCTCATTATTCTGATGTGTATCTAGTGTTGTTCTGCCTGTAACCAGCAGAGGAGGTCTGAATCACAGAGATAGTCTCAAATGACTTTGGTTGGCTATATGTAAATCACCCAATATAACCATTAATGTGGTGAAAGAATATTAGAAATCACATATGGGGTGAATTGAGTTAATCTGGGAAATTTTCTTCCCTCCTAGACACTTTTGATAGTATTTAAAACCTGGTTTGCTTCCATACCCCTATGCATAACCCACTTTTTACTGTCCGACTTTACTGTTTGTATTTTTTTTTTGAGTACAAGAGACTAATAATGTGTAAAAAAAACAATTTTGTACCAATATGTATAAAACATTTTTTTAATAATGTAAAAAAAGCAGATATTTTTACCTTTTTACTGTAATACTCTGTGTTCATTTTTAACCTATATTTAATCCCTGTAGAATGTTTATTTTCTGCATCTGTTTTAGCATCCGGACACAAGTAGAAACATGCAAGAGTTATCTAGGTTAATGTTGCTTCTGTTCAGGTTGACCCCAGGAAAGAAAAATCTTTAAATAAATTATAAAATTAAATCTAAATAAAGACTTTGTAGTGAAGCTCCTTTTTATTGCATTTATGATGAGGGATCTCCCATATTTTTTATTTTCCACTAATTTAAAGTGGGTGTTGAGATGTGTTTTAAAGTGAAAACTATTTTACATTTACTCAGATTAGAAAAAGTAATCACAGTAAAAATTGTTGTTTTAACATAAAAAAATAAGTTACCTGGTTTCCGTAACATTTAAGTTAATTCCTGTTAAAAATATTAGTGAATTTAACTTAGTTAACTAGTATTTTTAAGTTGAATTAACTTGAATTAAAGGCATAAATTAATAAATTAAGCAACATTTTTGCACTATGTACCTAAACAAGTACTGAGAAACTGAGACAGTTTTGTGGGACTTCAACTTCAAAGTGCTCTCAACTCTTCCACTGACTTCACACAAGATCAGGCAAATTGCTCACATGCGCTGCGTTCTGGTAAGTGGCACACAGTCGACATTATAAAACACATCCGTGAACACTTTAGCCCTTCTGTGTTTGATTAGCACGGCTGGTGTCGTGTTTTGATTAAAGGAAGCTTGTGAATAAAGTGCCGACCATAAACTATTTCCTCGTTGTATCAAAGTCACAAGGAAACATTAAAACATACCTCTAACTCCCCATTTATGAAGCCACAACTTAATGAACAAGCCACAACAATGAACTAAGAAGTGAAAACAAATTAATCTGTAACAATTCATAAATATCATTGCGTCATGAAGCTGAATTTTGATTTTCAAATAATAAATAAAACTACCTCTCTGTAAAGTGTATCAAAGTATTTTGTTTATAAAGTAAATATACTGTGAAGTATTCCCAACTGTTATTGAAATTTTTGAAGAAAAAAGCCTGCGCATTATTGTTTTTGAAAGTGTGATCTATAATAATGCATGTATGACTGTATTCTGCTCAAACCTCAGATTTTAAAAATTTGCAAAGGTGTGAATTTTTAAATACATAAAATATAAGGGTAAATAATATGCCGTTTTTAATTTTGCCTTAAATTAATCATTAATATTATCAAACTTCAAAATGAAAATATTAATATAGCAAACGAAGTAAACAAGCATTATTTATTCTCCATCCAGATGTCTTTAAAAACTATCAACTGTACACAACAGCACCTTTCAATGGGATTTCGGCAAAGAATAATTACAGTATAAATATATAAAAATGTAGCTAAATATATATAAAAAAGATATAACTGCATATAACTGTCTAGCTTGCTTCTATGTTGGATGAAAACAATGTATAGAGAAAAGCCTTTTACTTTACTACCCAAGATAAAAATCTTATTTTAAACCTTTCAATGTAAAAATATCTTATATATGTTTTTTATGTTTTTATCTTATATATATATATATATATATATATATATATATATATATATATATGAAAATCATTGGCTTATAATTTGCTTATTTCCTTTAAGAGCTATAACCTTAAAAAACGCCATCCATCAATTATAGCAAAGCAACAGGTAAGACAGCCGTCTCTAGAGATGTAAAATCAATGTATGACCTTGTATCAGTGTATGAGCCTGTCAGAAATCATTTTAACAGGATGAAAATCCATCCAACATTATTACACTGGACTTTATAGTACACAAAAGAAGTAATTTTACAATATATTACATGAAGACGTATGACACAAATGTACAAATAAGGTTTGGCATTATAGTTATCCATCCACAGGGTAATATTTGATCTCTCTGTCAGTGGAAAGTGAGGTAAAATGTTCTGATATTCATATCAGGTCTTTCAGGATGTGTGTTAAGGCACGCAATGAAAAAAAATCATGGGTTTAAGATCTTTTGGTTGTTGTTTCTTTTTTTGGACTTGGATACCCAAAGATTGTAAACATCGCCTTTCTATACATCCACAGAGCCGTAGTTGTTCATAGCACCTCCTCTCAAGCAAGGTGATACATGCTGTACCCCAAAGGTGCTCCATAAAGCCCAACTGGAGCAATGGGCATTAAAGGCCTTTGGAAAGGATAAGACTGTCCATAGAGCGAGACCGCCGAATGGAGCTGCGTCCCTAGAGGAAGATGCAGACTGAAATTAGGATGCAGCGTTGGTTTAGCCGTCAGCTTGAGCTTTTCCAGCTCGGCCTCCTGTAGACGCTTGGCCTTGGCCCGTCGGTTCTGGAACCAGATCTTCACCTGGGTTTCTGTAAGAGTGAGGGAACTGGAGAATTCCGCTCGCTCCGCAATGGACAGGTACTGCTTCTGCCGAAACTTTCGCTCCAGGGCCAGGAGCTGCGAGGTGGTGAACGGCGTACGGGGTTTGCGGTTCGTCTTGTGCTTGCGGAGAGGACAGGAACTTCCCTGGCCTGTAACATAAAGAAGACAAAGTTTAAAAACGACATATTGTAAACATTATTACATTTCTTATACATTTTAATGCTGGAATTTCTCTGTCACAAAAGATTCAAGAAACTACATTCCCAAGATTTTTTTATTATTGAGATAGTAATTTCAAACTTTGAATCAAAATATGTATATACAGGTCACATAATGTGTATTACTCCCGTTATGTCAATAAAACATATTTTGCGAAATGAATCATATAAAGAAATATAATTTAACATTGATATACAGGTAAAGGCTGTATTCGAATCTTCAGATGTTTGATGCTACGTAAAACATTAAATATACTGTAAATGTTGATAAAGTATGAAATAAAACTATGTGTTAACTTTATCATTTCAAGTCTAATCAGTAAGGCCTACTGACACAATTACAAAAACATAAGAAATCAAATATTAAATAAATACTACATATACAATTAATTACTCAACTTTACAAACAGGCTTTAATAGCAAATACATTGACGGAATGTTTGGTTGAGAAGATACAGAACACATTTTGTTTAAATCTCTTTCCGTTTCAATAAAAATCAAGTTGTAAGGCAAGCATTAGGTTATTAGCATACGCCAAGGTGTTATTATAGTAAAAATGTAGTGGACTAACTTTGTTTTTGGCGGATCGGGTGCCACTTGTGTGGCTATACTTTTACCAGAAATATCATAGCATCATAATTATCGGAGCTTAAAATGTAACTGTTAAGCATGCAGCGTGTCACTTTAAAAATATAAACATTACTTACGCGATTGCGAGTATGTCGAGTTCATAACCCATGATGTGCAGTCATCCGGCTCCGGTGATTCGGATTTGACGGGTGAACTCTGCATAAAGTGCTTTGATATTGCAGCCGAACCACAATCTCTAATCTCAGTTTTAGCGAACGGACTCGACACATCCAAACGCCTTCTTTCAAAGTCCTTACTGGGTTTATGGCTTGATATGAGAGACTCCACGCTAAAGGGATGCCTTAACACTTGAGCCTTGCGCTGTTCCATCGTCCGATCTCCGTCTGATACCCTCAAGCTCGCGGACGCGGACATCCTCCTCGCGACACTCCTCTGGACGCCCGAACTTCAAAGTCACACTGACGTCTCACGCGAAAACAGTCAGGCCTTTGATGCCCTGAAGCACACGGCGACGGCGGAACTTTTGACCAATCGGAGCGTCGCCGAACCGAGGCGCGCGCTCCGTTGCTACGGCAGCACTCTGCAGAGGCCAATCAGAGCGAAGCCGAAGTAGTGTAACTAGCGATTGGTTTAGAGATGTTTGGGAAAATGTGTCGATCATTTTGACTGACAAAAGTGACAAAAGTGACAGCGACAGGGAGGAACATTCGTGAGATGTGGTGAGCACGATGTGTATTGATTTAGAGTACAGAACACTATGTACAATATTATACACATTTACACGTTGACTAAACGTTACTTCCGTAACTGTAGTTTAATTAAGGTATTTGTAGTGAAACTATGGTAATGCGAATGATAATCAGTTAGCTTTCCATAACTTTCCATAATAAAATTATTAATTTTCGTTAGTTATTATAATTTTTACCCATTTTACGGTTTGTAAACATGTCGCCAACTTTTTGTAGTGGGTTTCTTTCAGAAGGTTCAAGAATCTCACAGCTGCAGAAAAAACACGTCCCTGTTTTACTAGTAAAAGTATCACGATTTATTGCCATTTGTATTACCATAATTGTACGACACATATCATGGTTAAAGTATGTTTCCTGTGTTTGGAGCATGGTAAACCTGTGGATACTATAGTTGTACTACTAATACCACAGTTACAGTAAACTATTGATACTAAATCCATGGTTTTCGAAAGAGCAATCAAATTCTTCAGTTTAGACAAAAGTGTACATGTGCTATAATGTGTGAGGCATTATGATTGAATGCAGTACTGCAATACAGAACTATCCTAGACATAAGCTTATTTATGTAACAATGATTTTCAAGTGAAAATGAAATATTGTTATCTGGTAGTATCTAGCTCACTTTCTTGAAAAAAAAGCGACAGGAACAAGCTAGATGCAGCGTTAGGGTGTTTACTCTTTACAAGCTATACAAATTACCAAAATTTAAAATAAGGAACAAACTTCTTGTAGGCACTATTGCGGCATTTCCCAGTAAAAAGGCATTCAGACGGAGATCAATTAAAGTCTCGTCCTAGATGGGGCAACTGTTTGTTACCATGACACTTGGTGTATTTGGGTAATCACACTTGAAATAAACATCACCCTTCTTCTCGTGTAATTAATAGCTGGAACAGCAATCAGCTGCTTGTTGGACTGGTCTCTATGTGTGTTTGTATGTGCACCAATGCTGCAGGGTGAGATTCTGCTAGCTTGTCTTTCCCAGGAGCCTCAGCGTTTATTAAGCAGGGTGATTTCACAGACAATCTGAGGTTTGTGAAGGCGCCAGTGAGCGGGAAGATGAAAGGCGCCTCTCCTCGGGGGAGAAACTGTGGCAGTTTAGCGGCTCCACTCAGGAGGAGTTGCCTCCCTGCACACACATACACACACACGCAAGCGCACACACATGCACACACTCTGCCGTCACGCCCCTGCCCTTAGGCACCTTGTCGAGCATAATCCAGCTCTTTCCGTAGATGGACTGAGAGAGACTGCTGAAGTGTAGTGATAGATGAGAAGGACACACTTTTATAGTTGAGTACCATGCAACCTGACAGGAGACATATGAGAAATACAAAATAACAGAGAGAGAGAGAGAATGCTAAAATATAACATTTAAAAGCATTTCAGGATAATGCCCCTTAGGGATAAGACTTTTTTTAAATTGCCTAATTACTTTCACCTTTACGAAGGAAGTAAAAGACTACACAAAACGTCAAAAACAAACTCCTGGTTTTTCAAGTACAGTATGTTTGAACACACCTTGAACATTGTAATTATGGGCTTGACTTTGCAGTGCTGGAATGCTTCTGTCGGTACTTACATTCCTTCAATTTAACAATGTTTACACATGTATTTACCCAGCTTGACAGACACGACTATCCACCAAATCAAACACTACCTGGCCAAATGTCACACGCTCTTATTCTTGCTTTACACTATAGGGATTTCTTTAAACTATAAGCTTGATACTGATGTTAAATGAGAAAATAGCAAATCTGTGATTTTAAGAAAACAATTGCTAGGGTCATTCTATGACATGCAAGTCTTTAATTTTAAGGAGAACAACTTAATTTATTGTCTTGGCAAACCGACATAACATAGGATCACAAGCCTCATCTCACTAATTACACTGCATGACAAGAGTTGGCAAAGGTGACAGCAACTGTCAACACTTTGTTTTTATTAGTACCTTATTAGGCTTCCAGATCCTTCTCTTATGAGCAAACATTTGCTGTAATGAGAGAAAATTGCTACCCACCAGAGGAGGATGGCGCCAGCTTCAATTAGCTCAAAGGAAGAAGTTATTACTTAGAGGCAGATAAATTATCATGTAATATGAAAATGATTCACTCAACACATGATAGGGCCCCTGTTGTGCAAGTGTAGCTTTTTGTTGATGCTAAAACTTCCTAATTAAGTGATGTAGTTCAAAATAAACAGATTGTTTAAAATTGCTTTAAAAGTATGTATTAGCTATAAAAGAAAACTTCCTGTTATAAACATGTTTGTGATTTAGTCATGTTAGGTATGCAATGCAAGATATTTATTTAAGGGGATTTGCAATGGTGTTTCATGCAATCTGAATTCTTAAGACAATCTTAAACGTGTTGTCTTCTCATGCTTAACATGGTCAACTTGTCAAAAAATGAACTGGATGTATGACGTAGTATTGCAGTGCATCATACACTCCCAGCGTTCGCATAGGTTTCGGAAAGTTTTTTTCGAACATGAAAATCCTTTTCGTAACAACGTTTCTTATTCCCTTATTGGACAATTCCTTAAACTTTTAAACGTTTATAGTTTAAGCCCGAAATTTTTTATATTTATGTCAAAGTACTTTTTTATTATAGTAAATAAATGTCTTTAAGGAAGGTTAATCAACAGCATTTGTGGCATAATGTGACAATCCATAACATTTATTGGCACATTTATTAGATATTTATTTATATCTACATATATATATATAGACGCCTTTACTGTTAGTGAACTTTGTGACATGTTTTTGTGGGCGGAGCTTAGGTGGAAGCAGAAAGATCCCATTTACCGCATTTTTTATGCAAGGTAGTATGTGTTGTTTGCTTGCTTTTTGACAATGACTAGAACAAATCGAATTAAATTTTTACATGTAAGGTCACTCAAACTAACCGAGATAGTTTTGAAAAAGTTAACTCTAACGCAAGGAATCTGGCCGACCTGTACGTACTCACCCAATGTATCCAGAGACGAACTGACAGGATTTTCTCCAGTTAAGTGGCCTGACATCTACACCAACCTGACAGAGAAACCAAGCGTGTAGAGTAAAGTTAAACTGAAGCGTATACATCTATACATGTCTGCGTGTACTAACAGTGGCATCTGTTCACAAATGCATTTACTTGAACATAAACCTGACACATAACATGAGCCTTCTCACTGTTGCCTCTCCCTTTATACTAATGCACTTGTGAGAACTAAAGAAAAATAGATGACACACAGTTTTCTTTATGATTAGTTTCCGGCTGATAGTTAACTGCTAGCTGTATAACTATGCAAAGTTAGCAAGCATTCCCTATGCGTTCAAAAGTTAACTCTACGAGAAAAATAATCTTGTTCCACAGTTTCTGATTTGGGCATAAGTGAGATATTTTCAGACACATACCCAAATCATGTCGACACCAACAAAGGGCAGTCGTTTTTTATCTTAAGAGTTATCATTAGCTGTCATCATTGTTTTTTTTGGCAATTGCAGCAGGTATGTGTTAAAATATCAAATTGGAGACTGTATTCTGTCGAGTGTGGGACTAAACAACACAACAAGATGATATTTTGAGATCCGTATGTAGTCGAAACTGTGCTGGTTTGTATTGGCCACCTCCAGTTTTCCCTTTGTTTTGCCTCCAGCTAATGCCGTGACGTAAGCGTGACGTCGTCAGTTAAGGGGTATATAGAGAGAGAATATATCAAGCTATATCGGCCAATAATCGGTAGCGGTCAATGAAAGCATTTTTTCAAACCATGCGCTATCGGCTGATAGTTAGAAAACATCCAATAATCAGGCCCGATATATCCTGTCAATTAAAAGAGGACCGAAAATTAAATCAATTTGTGCTCTGTATATGGAAAATGTTAAGAAACATCACCAGTTTGATGTTCAATATTAATAGTCATCTTATGTAGTGATATCATTTAGGGGTTGTTTCTCGAATGGGATTATTTTAAATCAGGACTATGCCTTAGTTTAATCAGGAAATGTAAGTATTTTTACCAAACACGTCATACTAGCATTTAATCCCTGTCTGGAAAATGGTACTTAAGAAAATTAAGAAATATTAATTTAATCTTCAGAATCCGTATGGGCAGATTTAACTCTGAAGAATCAGCAATCGATGTCAGTGGAGAAATTTAGTATCGGTGCATCTATATATAAAATATATACTTATTTTATTCATCATAGCAAAAATGTTGCAACAATGTTGTATGAACATATCTCCTCAGTTATAAGGTTATTGAGTGATTTTATCACACAATCGTGCGTCATATTTAAATCTTGTATTAATATTTTTAAAACAGTGTTTAAACCTTTTAAGCGTGTAATGTTCAGCTCCATTGAATAAACAAAGTCTTAATTATTTTTTAGACAGTATTAGGCCGCAAATGCTGTAGACTGAAACTTATTCCTTTGAATGTAAATTTATGTTAGGCAAACTCCTCTAGCAAACTAATCCACTCTCATAAAACACTCAGATAAATTTGATGTAAAACACATATCTGGAGAGAAGGACCAAACAAACAACAGTAAGGCTGGAGGCCGGCCTCGTCCTGGGACTCAAACCTCTTATGGGAGCCCTGGAGATGTGCCATGCTTTGTAATTACAGATTGCAGCTACGCCAGATCCCTGAACCGATGAAGCCATTAGTGTTCATGACTCACCCACCTTCATGACTTGAGTTTCCGTGTAAACGCCCACAAGTAAATGAAGGGGCCCTTCTGCGACCTCTCATTTCTCACAGACAGTGACTGGGCAATGCACGGAAGCCTTGATTTACGGTTTGATTTCAGGGTTTACAACACTGAGACTGGCTTTTAATTCAGGCGGAGGCCCTTGTGTAGTATAATTGTTTTTTAAATGTAGGGAAAAGAACATCGCATGAGGAAACATTACCTTTGTTTTTCCATCCCCTGAAGTTTGATTCATTGTTGATCTGAATGGTGACAGTTCACCTTCAACATAAGTTACTACTTAAAGAACCTGATGTGTGGTTCTATACGAAATACACAAAGACTGTTCTTCACAAGTGAAGTTACAATAAACCTTCGAGACCCAAACACAAACAGGGCACGCCATGTCACCCGACACCCCGTCAGCGGGTGTCCGCTTCATTAATGCAATCCTTCCTGCCCCCCAGCCCAAGCAGACGTATGCCTCCGACCCCAACAACATTTAATGAGAGAGAGACGCCAGGCACAGTGGGGCAAATCAGAGTGGGAGGGACTCCCCAAGTCCTCTCGCTAGAATGGACCCTCAATAGAAGCAGACTGCCACAGGGGCCTGTCAGGAACCCTCCGCCCACAAGTTCAAATGTCAGTGGCCCGGCATGCTCCCTTAGAAAAAAGAAAGAAGAAACCTTAGCGGTTTGCAGTCTGTCGTCTAATTGATTGGCAGGCCTGCAAATGAGCAATTCTCTGCCTGTTTCGCTGGACACCGTTTCCACTGGTTCATGGATTGACAGCTATGAATTCTCAATTTAAATTCTTTGTGGGTTTTTTTTTATTTTTTGTTCTCCAACATTAAACTTTATAGGGTTGAAGGTCATAAACCAAGGAAACATTGATTGATTTGTTATGCTTTCGTCTATCAAAGACATCAACTCGGAGAAATAGCCACTTAGCCATGACAGTCTGAGAGTTGTGTAATTGGTTGTATATCAAATGTGACAGGTCAGCTTGACTGTGTTTGTTGTGTGGTTCAATGCGAGTGGAGGGGTAAGTGAGTAGTGACAGCGTGTCGTGTTAGCGGAGGGAGTCGCTCCGGGACGGTCAGGTTGATTTCATTAAGGTGATGGGACACATGTGCCCCCTTTTTCATCTGCTCTTCGGCCCCCTGGTACTCGGAGTCTTTCAAGTCCCGCTGTCTCCCGATCTGAAGATAATTGTTCACTGTAATACTAGTCAGGAAATGAGCTGATCAACTCCAGATGGATAGACAAGGAAAGGGGAAGACAGAAAGTTAGAGAGCGAGAGAGAAAGTGCGAGGGCAAGAAGATTGTCTCTGAAAAATTAATATTGATACTTTTGACACCACTTGGCTTCAAAACCTGCAATGAAAGGTTCATTACTTATGTTGGCCAGTAGTTGACCACGTGGACATATTTTTCTTACTATGGCCAGAAAAGCTGAAGAGCATTTCATTCAGTTTTTTAGCAGTTTTTCAGTCATAACTTTGCCTGATCAGATGACCTGGTAAACTTGCTTAATAAATGCACATCCATGGCCAAATATTCCATAGTAATTCCTCAAATTTGTCTCTTATTTGTAGATTACCTTTTTTTGAAGCAATACGACATATGAGGCTATGTGTTTACAGTAACCACTTTTACATGTGCTTAAGAAAACAGCTCCTTCCTGTAATTTAGATCATTTTGATGGACTTTACCTTGTGCTTAAATTAATTGTAATTTTTTTCCACTTTCATTTTGCCTATGAACGCAAATGTTTCTACCAAAAACTGGTGCCGGGGGTCCATAAATGTAAATGTGTTCGGTGATTTTATTGGTATCTGACTGTAAAAAACATGCTCACATGGATAGTCAGGACTGTTGTTTTATTTGAATGTGTTAAATTTGTGTATTGCACATTAACTGAATATAATTTGCATTTTGTACGGTATCACTTATGCTATATCTATTATGTACATTTAATTTCCTTATTTATACAGTAACTGCATGGATAAGGCATGCAAAGTACTGTAGTCTGTAACAAGGGCCCAAATATGTTATGCTTTTTAAACTACCTAAAGATTTTGGGGACTTCTAACCTTTTCTAATCTAACCTTTTTAATGTTCTTCTTGAGCGAGAGGCGTTTCCAGTTGAAACCATGCAATGAACTGTCAAGGAATCTCCAGTATATATTTTTTGCTGTATTGTGCAACTTACAAGTAATAGCTGGTGTTAGCATAATTATAGCTCAATCTGAAGTGTCTTTGAATTCTGTTTCTATTTATTTGCCCTTTGGTGCCTTATTACAGTGAATACAGCTAATTATACAAAGCGTTGTTAGTACACATTAGAGAAATTCTTCTTCTGAACCTCTGCCATACTGTAAACACGATGTCTCTATATATGTTGTTACGTCACATAGAAGACAAACCTAAAGTCAAAAATTGTAAATTATTACAGGCATCATTATGTACATTGAGAATACTTTGATGATACAGATTTTAGAAAATATCAAATATTTTTTAAATCATAACATATTATGGGACGAAGCTATATGCATCATTTGTCAGCTGTCAATATCTTATATGGTGCCATATTTGATTTACTATCATTGCAACATGTGTCAATCAAATGTACATTGGTCCTGCAAAATATTGCAGCAATATAGATTTAAATGCTCTATGTTCTTGGTCAGTTTGTCCTTTTCCACATTCTCCGTCTGTGTTTTTTCAACACTCAGTAGCTAGCAATAATGATCAAATAACTAGACTGAGATAGAGAAACAGATTGATATATATAAATTGATAGAGCTACCAAACTGCACAGAGACACCAAGTCTAGACCTCCTATTTGGGGCCACTCCCTGTTTGCTTTGTTCATAGCTATGTCTGTGCAGGTAATTACCCTTGATCACAGCATCCGGGGAGGGAGACAGCAACAAAAGGGGTGGGGCCGGAGCCAGCGTAAAACAGTTCTCTTTGGTGCTGCTATGATAATGTCCGAAAGGAAATTGCCAATAAATTTAATGACATCGCTTCATTTTAATGAGGCATGATGCCTTTATGATGCCTGCTATGATAAAGACTACACTTAGCTGCCAGAACATTGATGCATATCCAGATCAGGGCTAGAGTTTGATACACCACGTGGTTACATCCAAAAACAGCTACACGCATTGCCATGCAAAGATAGCAATCGTTGGAGAAACACAGTATAGGTCAACTTATTTCCAGTGCTGCTTTTTTTATTTGGAAAATACCTTAGTAATACTGTTCTAATTATGTGGATGACAACGATATAAGGACATAATGAGAAAGAGGTACAGTTGGCTTGTTGTTTCAGATCTTTTCTCGGTTTGATGTGGTTGAATCATAAAAGTGATGTATTGTTGTTTACTGAGTCAGAATTGTTCTTGAACGTATCTAATCATGACAACAGTTAATGCATCAGAGATGGGTTTTATGGCATACAATGACTCAATGAAAGGTTCACAGAAGAGCATCTTTCCAAAATAAATAAAAATGATAGAGCCTGCTTTTTGTAGTATGCCGGATACATCACACTAAACTCTAATAAGTCATTTTTAAGGATTAGAATATACGGTTTGGGTGAACAGTGTGTCTATTTGCTTTTTAAGCCTGACCTCACGTACCACCAAAAAAATATAATGTACAATACACTGATGATTGCTGTAAAACTATGAAAAGATTACGATCTTAAAGGGATACTTCACCCAGAAAATGAAAAATATGTCATCATAACTCACCTTCGAGTTGTTCCAAGTGTGAACACATTTCTTGTTCTGGTGAACACAGAGAAAGATGTTTGAAAAAATGCTTATAACCAAACAGATCTCAACACCCATTGAATACCATAGTTGAAAACATTTCGCTATCATTTGTTTTGTTCTGTTGAACACAAAAAAAGACATTTTGAAGAATTATGGACAGCAAACAGTTCTGGGGCACTTTTGACTACCATTGGTATTTCCTGGTAGTCAATGGGTGTTGAGATCTGTTTGGTTATAAGCATTATACCAAATTCCAAACATAATGAAATCCCAGATGTCGACTTTCATGTTACAATTTATTAAAATATTGATTTAGGAAAATTCCATGAGGATGTGGCAGTGCACACCGTCTGTGAGTTTTAAAAAGTTTTGCGTAAATCTGGGATATGAATAAAAAGTGCTTAAAAGTGTCTGTTTAAATAGCAGGCCTACCCTCACGTGTAATGAGTTGAGACTTTGACTCAACCAAACATATAACTGTATTGTGGACTGTGGAGTCTAAAGAATTTCACTCTGATATTGTACAGTACATTGCCAGCTTCTCAAATCAATATCATTATTTATAAATGTTATGCAATTTAGCAACGCCTCTATACTTTGACCTCAGAGAACTTGTGAAATGTTATTTGAATTTATTGTTTTCCCAAAAAGGGATTTGCGATGGCCTGGTTTCAAACAATCAATTTGTGCTTTTTTAAAGCCACTTCCAAATTCCTACCCCCTCCTGAAAGAACATGTTTGACACGATAATCGTTTACAAAGGCAATGTCTAACTTGTTAGTTAGAGAAAAGAGCACTTGAATTAAAGAAGCAAGATGACTCTTAAGGTAGTAACCACATATTTACCTGCTTTGAAAAGTGTGTTTGCCTTGGGTGAAACACATCCCAATTATAATGTTATTTGAAATCGACTGCAGTAGAAACATGTAGCTCAGCAATACCCAGTATTTTCGTCAGATGCAACTGAGTTTCATTCACAAATCATCCCCTGGGGTGGGTGGCAACACTAAAAAACCCAAGCAAACCTGTTAACAATAACCCCTTCTCTTCTTTGAAAAAAACCTGCCTCTTGGTCCTGCACAAACCCCCTTATTTGATGGTGCAGCTTTGTCACCCTGTGTTTAGCAGATTAACCTTGATGATGCCCTGGGCACTGCTCTCATTATAACTATTTGCTGGAACAGACGAGCGATATTTCGCAATACATGGCGCCGTAGCGGACCCTCGTGGGTATTAGAGGGCTGAACATTTGGACCGGGGCCCTACAATTATCCCATCTCTCAGGTGCGTTTGATTCGTGGCACAGTTTGACCCTTGCTTAGCACTTACAGGCGTAGAAATTTAAATCAATTTGCAGTGTAAATCAAGGTGTCGTGCAGAAGAATGTTTAAGCTGATTTATTGAGGGTTTTACCCCTCCTTTAGTACAACGGTTTGAGCCATCATTTTTGAGAGGTGAAGAGGTTTGTCATTATTTTCTTGGAAGCAGGTGTGTTGATGACAGCTAGAGGAAAGACATTGTGATCAATGCACTGTAGCTGATAACAGCCTACGTACGTTGTATTTAAACTTTTGGTTCCGTAAAAACAAATCTGAAGTACACAAATGCTGTAGTAAGGTGACTAATATCTGCAGTACTTGGACAATAACTTTTCATTGTCATACATTTGTAGATATCCAAATCTTAGCCAAATGTTTGGCAGACAAGGACAAAGCTATTAAATGCCCAGAGGAAAGCATTCATGTTCAGTGGTTGGTATTTCGCAACTCATAAGACATAATGACCTTGTTCAGTCATGAAACTCTAGAGGCGCAGGCTGACAGTTTCTAGTCTTGCGATCTGCCAGTGCCAGCCAAACAACTTGAACATCGAACATTCAATGCTTCTTCTTCCTCTACATAAATAGTCTCAGCAGCATGCTATAAGCAGTCTGGAGTTTTAAACAATCACCCGGCTCCATCCCCAGCTTGAATTGGCAGAAGAAAGTCTTTGTTCTCAACACAATTGGCTTTCGAGCCTTATGATTGTTAAGTTTAGGGGTGGCGCTTCAGTATTTATTTTTTCTGACAATAGTACATTGAAAAAATGTATCGCAATTTAGTAGTGTTAAGTAACTTGCGCTATCTCCATTTGTTCATTCAACTAAATATTTTAAGTTTTTACTTTCTTAACTAGCTTGTAAGTTGACTCAATGAGAGCATTTGTGGTCTCAACTTTTAAAACATTTGTTGAGTCAATTCATGGGTGATATCACATTCTCAACATATATCGTTAGTTAAAGTTGTGTTTGACCACTACTGTAGTAAAATCAGCCTGATCTCACAGGAATTAGTAACTCTTTTAAGAGATGGCTATTTTTATGATTTGATATGAAGCAAATTGTACAAAATGTAGGATTATAAGAAAAATCAATAATGAAGCCTCATAAACATCCGACAAACATATCGATAAACATATAACCATAACAGCCACAAAATTAGATAATTCAAAAATGTACAATTGAGATTCCATCATACAAATTAGCAATCTCGTAAAATGTAAAAATCCTGACTGACGACAGAAGACACAAAGGGACAGACACTATAGCCATGGGTATTAAATGTGGCCCTCCAAAGTCTGTTGGAGAAACAAAGGTTGACTTAAATAGTGTCTTAATTTGTCTCTTAAATATCATCTAAAGCCCGTTCAGACCGCCAGCGACACCCAGTGACAAAGCGAGGTCATTCATTTCAATAGTAATCTAGTGCGATCCACCACAAGGGACGGTGACCGTTGGCGACAGAAAATGGGCGTGTCTAGCTATTCGTCTTTATGCGAATGATAATCGACTTTCAGGAGCCATTACCAATATGAGTAGAGCATCATCCATCTCTTAACTGTTACTGTAGGGTTTGTTAATAAATGTATGTAGGACAACCAATGCTAGGTACAGCAAGAGACTGGTACCACACAGCGATGGCGGTCTGAAATAGCGTCTTAATTTGGCGGTTAGATCTCTCTCAAATCTGGCTACTGTTGTTATATAGTATAGACCTATAAAAGTCTCCAATTGCTCTCCAATCTTTGTATAATGTCGCTGTCCTTCTGAAATCTTGATGATCCAAATTTGCTGTTTTTCAGGAAATAGAAAAACACTTCACTTTTTCAATGATTGTCAAAGTTGACAAGCAATTTTTTATACTTTTTATGCTTAAGATATTATCAAAACCCAGTGACAAACATAAAGGGTGACTAACAATCATGATTTATGTCAAAAAAATAAAAAAATAGACATGGAGATACCAGGTTTCACAAGGCCAGCAGCGATGAGAGAAATTTTAAACGCGTCTAGACTATCAAAATATAAAAAGCAAATGAAGTTGGTTGGGCCTTGAGGAGTTTAACAAGGGTTTCATTTTCTGTTGACTAAGAACGACAGGGATGTACAGTATGTATAAGGAATTGTACATATGAATCATTCTTTATATTTGCTATGTGAGAATGATCAATAGTTGTATGTTCAAGGGCACACAATGCATGGGCCCTTAACGAGAAGTAATCCCGGTAATTAAAGAGGTGGTGTCGCTTTCTCTGTTTGGCATGCTTCAACACATTAGCTTGTAATGAGTGAGGGACCACAATTACTGCTGCTTAATTTAAAGTTGTCAAGCGAATTGAAAGGTTGACATAGAGGTTTAAATAGACCCATTACAATGCAGTGAAGCATAAAAGTTATCCAGAACATTCCATGTTGTGCGAATGCAACCTAATATTAAGTAGAAAAATGTGTCAGCCTCTCAAAACCGTTTTCGAAAGTACAGAAAATGGTCAAAATTGTACTTATATCTTGAAAATATTGTTCCTGATTTGTTCTTGATATTATATTTTTTTTAATATTTTAAGATTGCTGTTTGTTATTTTTTTAATTTAAATGATGATTTATTTGAATTTTATTAAAAGTTTCTTTGTTTGATTGTTGATTATTTGTCTATTTTGATGCTAAACTTACACCTCAGAACAAAATTTCTGTCTCTTTTTTTTCATAAGTATTTGTCTGGTATACCATATCCTGCTATTTGATCGTCACTGTGAGTTTTGAAACATGAGAGCAACTTGACCCTACGTGAACTCTTAAGTTAAGCTGTTGTTCTGTGCTTTAGTCCAGTTAAAGCGATGTGATGTTGCTTCAAACACAACTCTTAACTTCACAAGAAAGTTCTGTGTCCCTGTGTGAACACAAACAAAGATTTGGAAGTGTACATTTTTTTGTCCACAGGTTTTACCATCTGATAAATTTGTACCATGCCACTAATACACAAGTATTCCGCACAAATGTAGGCATCCAGCTTGTGTATGTGCTCTTTTCATGTCCCCTTTATGAAATGTCTTCTGTTTCACTGGGCAACTTCTGCTTTGATTAATGGTTGTGGATTATGTTCCAATATGTGTAAGACAGGGTAATAAAGATGTCAAGAGATCAAATACATCATTAAATAAACAAAATATGAAGCAAATTAAACAGGAATGTAAATATTAAATATGTAAGAGCTTCTCATTTTACTCGTATGATGTTTTTTTACACATTTCATCTCACTGTAGAACATTTAAGAGTTTGTGATCCAATATACTGTTCAGCAGGCATTTGAAAATGTCTATACAGTACTCAAAGGTTGCTCTAAAGTTATTTTAAAAAAGAATGTGGATGTAAGATCATCTTAGATTATTTGATCTCAAAGATTTATTGAGTAATATTGATATAGACAGATCTTTATCAAACTGAAATGTATCATCTTGGTCAATCAAAGCACACTTAGTGACATGTTGGCTTCTCTTCTAAAACTGACGCATGTGAGATTACTGTTTGTTTATTTATTTATTTTTCCTAAGAGAGATCTGAGAAGTAAACATTTGCTCCCTAGTTTATCTCATTGCTGTCCAAAGCACATAAATGAAGAATTAAATAGATCACATTGGTGACACTCTGTCCTGTAAGTTAACCAGGACCATCAAAACCATTTTATTGATGAACTAATTACGTATTTTAAAAATATATACTATGTACTCAAATTGTTACTCTACAATATTTTATTTTTAAAAATATGTCATGATGTATGTGTTAAACAGCATAGGCGATACTTGTAAACCAAAGTTCTTTATGTCACATTTACTAAATAATCATTTTTTTTATTTAAAATATGAATTGTATATACCCGGATTACAGTAAATCTGACAGGTGCTACAGCCATTCTAAAATCCCAATGCTTTGGTTGAGTAGTTGTTGACATACAGTGAGCACAAGGTGATTGTTTTCTGTCAGTCAGCAGGTCATTTGATGACAATAGAAAGTGTGTTGTGATCTGCAGCTTTACAGCTTTAAGCTCTGTCACATTACTGCAAAGTATTACGTGTGACTGAGTTGAACTGTCTGCTGTTTATTACTGATATGCCGTGAGATTGTGTTGGCCAATCAGGTACAAAGACATCTAATCCGTTTGTTTGTAAATAATCCATATGTTTACAAATAATGTATTTATCGGTGTGGAATTAGATTTTTTTTAAAAGCTGAGGGTGCAGTTCTCTTACGTACTGTCTGCACCATCAGAGAGCCATGCGTGATAGTGTAGATCGCAAACATCTTGAAGCTTTTCTTGCACAGCCTAGCACTCCTGGAGCTCTTTAATCTCTCTATAACCTTGTTTGTCTGCCACCATTAAGCTCTGACAGTTTCCCATGTTTCAACAAAGAGCTTCATCGTTTGGGTCTGTGCCGCACTTCCTTCGGATAAGCTAAATGAAGCTTTTCCAGAGAAACCAAGGCCCCAAAGACTTTCTTATTGCCTGTTAGCCATGCGTAAATACGTCTACGTGTAAACAACAATGGAACCGCAAAGCGGAACTATGGCGTTTGCAGTGTTTTTAAAAAGTCCCTAAGCTGGAAACAGTCATTTATGAACCCATTTCAAAGTGTAAGTGTGATTTTAAAAGACCCATTTAGTTGTAATCACATTTTGTGTCGATTTTGTTTATTCAAGTTACCTCCACATAAACTATGTGTTTACGTCGCATCCGTGCCATTATTGGAACAAAGATTAAAAAACAAAGATATGGCATTATGATTTATACCGCGGTCATCTCAGAGCTGTAATTAAGTCAATTGTCTGTGATGAAAGCGATGGGCTTGGTGTTGTTGGGAGGGGCCTGTTTGTTTGGAGTCTGACAGTAATCCTGATCTGAAGACACACAGGGACAGACACTAGCCATGGGTATTAAATGTGGCCTTTCAAGGCTAAAAAGTGCCTGATGGCGAAACAAGAGCTTTTATTAACAGGTTTATGGATAATTTTACATATTTACAGTTTTACATACAATATTATTTGTATTATTACTATTATTTGAACATTTTAATGTTAAATTCATCCATATACCTGTTGTATAAGCATGCAGTTAATACATAACATTCATATATATATATATATATATATATATACATGAACAAAGATTAAGAAAACTTAATTATTATTATTATTATTATGAATAAAAATAAGAATTAGTGAATAGATAAGATATTATTATATAAAATATTACTTTGTTTGAAATATAACAAACTTCTCCAATTTTGTACCATTTGTACCATTGTACCAAAAAGTTACATCCTACATTGTATTATTTTTATATTGTTTTATTTTATGGTATTATTAAATGTTATTTCCTGTTTTAAAATGTAGTAAAATTATAAAAAAATGTAACAAAATTAAAAATAAACTTTCCTTGATGGACAGCAAAAACTGACACCCAACACAGGTAACTGTAAGCCCCAGGTATACTGTATGCGATTTAACAATAACAAAGCTGACATCATTTGACGTTCATCTTTTACCGGCTATCTCATGAGATATAATAAGTGTCATTTTTCCTCTTAGCATGAGAGTTCAAGCAATCATTCCTAATTATATTCCCATTAGATATATCAACACTGTGACAGAGATGCGTACACCTAGATCAAATATCAAATGGAAGGACTCCAAGATGTCATTCTCATCTGAGCTGTAAAAAAAGGATCTGCCAAACTCACTGCCAGTGGAACGGTCTCATTCACTAAACACCGTCCAAACGTCTCTCATTAAAATCTCTCATTATTCCCTCAGTCATAACTGCTCTTCTCGATTTCAAACGCACCAGTTTTCTTCCTTTGTGTGCCTGTCACCTAAGCTCATTGCCCGGCTCCATTAGGGATCTCTCTTACGGCGATGGAGGGACTTTACATTCAAGACTGCTATTACTTTCATTGTGTTTCGCCTCAGCCCGAGGAAACACCTGATTGTGTAAATAGTTCTCCTGCACACCATAGCAGGGTATACTGTGTGCTGACAGGCCTACTTATGACTATTCAATCTTTTGAAAGGGGTGGGATTTTAAAGACCTGATGTTTGATAATAGTTTTTATTTATCATGGCTTGCCATAATCTTGCTTTTCATATCCTGGCAGACTATTTAAAATCAATCACAAATAGACTTAAGATAAAGGATATAAATCAAAAATGCTTATAAAAATATATATTGAGTAAAAGCGGTTGGTTTGTTTAACAGCATTTCAACCTTGCCACCCCTCCATTTGTTTATTCAGTTCATCTAAATTTGAGAAAATAGCCCCCTCTAGTGTTACCCATACAAAATGCACCCAAAGACCTTCTCACAGGGTTTCCCAAAAGCATCATAACGCTAAATTGATCGTAAAATTGATCGTAAGAGTTGTCTTAATATTGCGATCTGTTTTCCAAAAGCATCTTAACTTAAATAGCATTTAAAAAATCATCGTAGATCAACGAGTGCTCTGGAGTAATCCTAAAGCTCTAAGTGCATCGTAAGAAGACAGATTTATGAGGACACTTGCAGGACAACCGGAGAATTGCACCTAAACTTAAATACGCCCATATATGACTTATCGTGTTTTTATTTAGTTGGTTCTTTGTTTGTTTGCATCTTTTAAACTACTTAACAAAATGTATAAAATATAAAGTTAAATAAAAATGAAATGACTTGAATAAAGTAATGAATAAAAATTATTAGTATGGGCAAGTTGCTGGTTCCAAACAGAGATGCATGTTTGTTGCCGGATCGCTGTATTAAAGTTACTCAAAATTTTATGCAAAGTAAAAATGTTGTGTTTAAAAGAGAAATGGTCAAATGCTTACTTGGTGGTTGTAAATGTGTCTTTTCTTTCTCTGTGGCTGTTTAGTGCAGCCATGATTTCCTCTTTGAGACTATTGTGAACTATCCTTTACTTATTTAGAGGATATTACATAATCATAATGAACACATTTTGTGCTTTTTATTAATAAAGTGTTGATAATGTACGTATACAATAAACATTTTTTGAAGCTAGAAAGCTAGATAATACATAGGGCCTTATAAAAGTTTAACTTGAAATTGCCACCTCCACACCTCACAAAAGTGTAAAAGTTCTGCAAACATCATACACATACAGCATTTTTCTTTACTTTTAATTTTAACTTTTTTATTTTCCCTAGAACGTGCTTAATAAATTGCACAATATCTGTAGATAAGCCCTATATAGACATAGAAAAAGTATCACGTTGGACAAAAAATATGTTAAACAGCATTAAACAAAACTCACCTACCACATGCACCGGGTGAAAATAAACGGCCTTAACAATTCGAAAACAAGCGCGTGCTACAAAAACGAGCCATTGTATAAGGTGACATTTCAGCACCTGACAAGCGGATAGCGACTCTTAAGTGGCACTTAACGTGTACGTGCAGTCGTGTTAAGTGCACTTTTGGGAAACGCACGTGAAACGATGACTAACGTACGCAAAGTGGCTCGTAGAAAACGCTCTTAAGTGCTAAGATCCATCGCTCTCGGAAAAAAAGCAAAAAAAGCTTTAAGTAAAATCATGGCAAACACTAATTAACCGTGATTTTCACATTATTTTAATTGATGGTATTTTTAAATGTGTTATTTCTTGTATTAAAATGCATTTTAAAAAGTATAAAATTAAAAATAAACTTTTCTTTCTGGACAACAAATCTATTACCCAACTGGAAACTCTAGAAGTCCAAAGTCTACGATTCAACAGTAACAAAGCCGATTATAATACAGTATCCAAATTTCAAGTAAAAATAAGTAAGATATGACTATTTTATTATAATTATTTTATGTTTTATAGAAATATATTTTTGTATTTTATTTACATAGCCTTTAGGGACTTGATGTGCAAATAAGCACTGGAATAATGTTTATTGTATTGTACCTGTTCAAATAAAAAAGAAATCAACACAAAACAAATAAAAATAAAACTGTGGTTAAGAATTCGCCCCAAAAAAATGTTTACTATAACAAAACCACAGCTACATCATCTATTAACAGAGAGATTTCCCTTTTTTTTCTTTTTTTTAGTTTCAGTTGTTTTTAGTACAACTGACTACATAATATAACACGAAGGAACACAAATATACAATTGTAACTTGCACTATCATAATAGTGTAGTTTTGTAGTTTTGGCAGGGTTAGTGAAGTTTACCTAACAAGTGAAGTTGTGTACTGCAAAATATACGGGCAAAATAGACAAACAAATAAAAGCCTAAACACAATTGCTTGTGGGATATCTACAAATGTAAAACAAGGTATCAATAAAATGCTTGTTTATACAATACAACCTAAAATCAGAGAGAATAACTGGAATATAGCACACTGCATTCGACTTCTTTTATTAATAATTTATTGTATTTTCTTATATTTTATGGATATTTTCCACATTTAAAACTAAACAATGTAATCTACACATTAATACACTCAACAGACGTTAATGCATCAATTTATTTCACCAGCGGTAGAATGTTTTAGTCCTTAAATTATATGAATAGTGTCCCAGGGCTTGTGCGTTTTGTAGGACAGTGCGCAAGAGGACATAGATCTTGAGGTTTTCTAATCGTGTGCTTGAAATACTTTACAGTTCTCATTTTAGCCAGCAGAGCTCGCCCTCTGTTTGGTTTTTGCGGGTTTTGCCATCGCCATATTCATAGACATCCGCAGACGCAGGGTTGAGCGCTTTGGCTCATTGATGTAACTCTACAACGAGTCCCCCATATAGGTCAGCGAAAAGTCAACGTTTCAATTATTTAATTGTTCTTCTTATTTGCAAAGAGTTCTCTGTCATTGTAACACCAGTGACAATAAAACCAGTCACAAATTCCCATGAAAGGCTACTTTTCCAAAATGATGGCTAAATCACTGCAAAATGAATAAGACGAGGCACACCACAATCTATACATTTTACCGATTTTTTTCCAATAAAAACTCTTTCATGCTGACACAAACCAAAGCAACTCCAATGACGCTATTAAAGAACCACAAAATCCAACATTTTAAATAAAATGTATGATTTGTATTAAGAAAACATGTGTGTGTTTGAACAGAGCATCTTCTTTGTTGACCTTTGACCTTGTAATGTACTTACTTGCATATTTTTATTCTTTCAAAATAATAGTTTGTGTCAACAATAACACCAGTGACACAAAATCAAAGAACAGATCTATTTTTGTATTATTTGTATTAATAAATAATTATTTTGGTTTCCATTTTTATGCATTTATGGGTCCTATACTTGTGTTTAATAGGTTAACTTAATTTTTTAAAAAATATGAAAAGGCAATGTTTTACACCATACAAAAGAGTTAAAAATAGGGAGGGAGAGATGTATTTTTTCAAGTGCACATCAAATTCTAATTAATTTAGTAAAAAAGAGTACAAAACTATAAAGACTTAAATAACAATCATCATTATAAAAAGGAGCTCAGTTGCGTATTAATGGCTAAATCGGGTGGGTTTTTTCATTTGAAGCTTTTTACATGCCTGTAAAGTGAAGGGACAGGCTTGTGACCATATTTTGAAAATATTATTAAATGTACATGCTCAAAACACAGCATGTTCAGTTTGAAATAAGCAATGTACCAAAATACAGGACAAAGAATACATTAATGCTCAAACAGAAAACGTCTCTTTAAAGCACGGCCATTAGTCATTTACATCACATGTTTTCCCCTCACCTACCCACACTCAGCTTCGCTCACAGCTATCTCACTCAACATATTGCTTTTAAAACACATCGTTCAAGGGCTGAAAATCACAACAACATTCAAAGGCTATTGATCTTGATCTGGTCAAGGTTATGGTTGACATGGTACCCTTTAGTATATACAGGGAAGAAGTAGGCCTACAGCATATTATGTCACCATAAAGAAAACTATTGTAAATGTGGGGTTAAATTACGTATTCATATTAATATTTATCCTGGCGCTCCTGCAATAAATTAAATCCACTACATTCATCCATCTGCAGTGTGCAGTGTTATTTTAAATACAAACACATTAAGCCTTAGCCAGACTGTACAGAAACAAAGGCCCCATTTGCATTTTAATTGAATAAATCCTTTTATTGTGATACAGCCTGATTAAAAATTGAATAGGATTAATAGGATTCTTCATAGCGGTAAATGGTATTAGTTGTCAGGCTGCATGATGGGTAAGCACTTGGTCAGGTGACATTTTGTTCGCATGATTAGTGTTTGCAGGCTTTCTGGGCTTTACACTAATTGTTAGGTTTGCAATAATGTTGTAGGTTTTATAATAGCACATTGAATATAAAATGAATTCTGTCAGTTGTACAGTCACACCTATATGTACAGGTAACAGTCAAATAATGTCCGTGTAATCGTTAATATGTAATAATTCATTAACATTATGCATACAAATATTTGCTTAGTGAACAAATATTCAAGCACAGAATAAATGATTGACTTAATTAGTTGAGTTTCTTCAATCTAAGACAACAAACGTCTAGTTTTAAACCTTCGACTTTTTGCAGTATAATAAAAAGATTGACTTACATTTAGAAACCTAAATGTTACATTGAATTCAGTGACTCTTTTGACTTTGAATAGAAAGCAATCATGTAACAATCAGACAGAAACACACGTATGTCAGAAGTTTCGCACTGAAACCCACCACTCACCGTTTCTTCTGAAAATGTAAAAGTCTAGTCTATCAATATAAGTGCACTAGACTGTGAGTCTAGTAAATTGAGGTCATATAACATGAACAAAGAGAGCAGTGAAGACACCCAAGAGAGAAATAAACAGAACATGACCTGAAGATTCATCATCCCTGTTCAACTTACAGTAGTAATTACCGCAGGTTTCTTTCTCAATAAGAAAAATATTGTTTCAGACCTATTTTATCACCTTAGAGCCTTCAATCTATATTTACCATCCCATGTTTACATGGAGGTCCTGAATCTTGCTGTCCTAGAGCGCCTGGTACTCTGAATTTCCATTTAAGACTACAATCGAAATTACAGGAACATTCACATAAATAAATTATAGGTTTTCTAAAAAACAGCTCTCTCAAACAGATGGGTGCTGTCTTCTTGGGAATCACTGTGTTTAGTTTTTTGTGAGAAAGAAAGATGTCTTAAGAGATCAATCTGCTATAATCCTCTTTGATGCGCTGTAGATTTCTGAGTTAAATCAACCAATGTTTTAGTGTTAAGCTAAATTAAATGTGTTCATTCATTCAATGCTGATTTTTTTATTTTGCTAACCAAGTTGACAAATTCACTCAACTGAAATAAGTTTAAATATATTTTTAGCATAACTATATTATATACATCCTTGACGTAAGAAAGATAAAAAAATGTTGGTCAAACATGTCAGGATCCCACTCCTTGTCATGGTCTTGTGTGTGTGGGTGTTTTGTCTTTTCGTGGAGAATCGTTCTATCATCCCCCACGTGTTTGGTGTCTACGTCACTGGCCCCGCCCCCCGTGTCTCCTCGTCAGGCTTTCCCCTCACCGGGTTTCCATCACCTCATCACCCACACTCCTGTAGCTTGTCTCCATTAGTACTCTCCCCTGGTTTCTCATTATTTATTGTCTTATTATTATTTTTCACTGATAGTTCCCCTCTATTTAAATCCGTCTTGTGCTCTCGTCCAGCGTCAGACCGTTGCGTGTTTTATGCCAGTTCTGACTGCCTCAGTCTAGCGTGTCTAGCACTGTTAAAGTCTTGTTCAATTGTCTTAGTTACACTATAGTTCCGCTTCTCGGATTCGTCACAGCTCCAGTGGTTTTGTCTCTTTATTATTTTCTACCCATACCTCCTAGTGTTCTCTGGCGCTCCGGATCTCCGCTCTTCCCACTGCCGGCACCGCTCCACAAAGGAACGGCAGGCACGTCTGGATTCAATCGGCGGGTCGAAACTCCTCCCCGCAGAGCGTTCGCTCCTGGAGGACTCAAGAGATCAAGTTCGGATTCTTTTCAGATTCTTACCGTGAGTGTCGGTGGTTAGAGGCTTCCTCCCACGCACTCACGAAGAGGCGCAGTCCCAGATTCTCCTCTGCTTTCTTTTTGGATCGTACCAAATAAACTGATTTCCTGCAATTAAGTCTCCGACCCTCTGTTTTCACTACAAGTCATGACAGAACGGTCTGACCCTACTAGAGACTCAGCGGAAATGGACCCGTTACGCAATGCCTTACAGCAGCAAGGAGTCGTCCTTGGACAGCAGGTTACTCGGCTCAACACCACCGCCCAGGATGTGGGGATTCTCGCACTCAGGTTACCGACCTCACCAATCTCGTTACCGAGCTTCGCAGGGAACTCGCGGGGAGCCGGATTTCTTCCAACGCCTCTGCCCGAGGAGATTCTGCCCATGCAGAGCCTCACGTCAATCGCCCTCCGGTTTATGACGGAAATCCTAACGCCTGCCGCCCTTTTCTTTCCCAGTGTGAACTGGTGTTTTCCCTTCAACCACGCCGTTACGCCTCGGAGGAAGCTAGGGTGGCGTTTGTTGTAACCCTGCTGACTGGCCGTGCATGTGAGTGGGGAACAGCTGTGTGGGACTCTCAAGCGCCATGTTGCTACTATTTTGCGAACTTTCATGCTGAGATGACGAGACTTTTCGACAGAACCGTTCGAGGGGAGCAGGCAGCCGCTCAACTCTCACGCCTCACTCAGGGTCGTAATTCCATCACAGACTATTCTATAAGGTTCCAAACCCTGGCGGCCGCTTGCTCTTGGAACGAGGAGGCGTTGATTGCTCGTTTTCTGGACGGAGTGAATTCCTCGATTGCTGACGAGATCGCTACTCTCGAAACACCACATGATTTGAATGCTCTCACCAACCTTTGTCTTCGTGTTGAGACCCGTATGAACAATCGCCGGCGCCGGCAGCCTTCTCCCACCTCTTGGCGAGCCCGAGATGCCAGCGCTTCCACTAGAGCCACCGGAGCTGCAGAAGAGGAGCCTATTCTGCTGGGCCGCTCACGTCTCTCGGCACTCCAGAAGCAACAGCGTCTTCTAGGGGGGCTATGCTTCTATTGCGGGAAGTCCGGTCACCAAGTGGTTCAGTGCCCGTTAAAAGATCCCGCTCACCCGTAGAGCGGAGAGTCCGGGTGGGCGCCATTTCTGTATCCTCTCCTGTTTCCCGTCCTGCAGTTCGGTTTCGTATCCTTTTTGACGGACGTAGTCACTCTGGGCAGGCTCTTCTCGACTCAGGTGCTGAGGGAAGCTTTCTTGATGCCGCCACTGCAACCCGGTGGAGGATTCCTGTCAAGCTTCTTGCTCATCCCATCAGTGTCCAGACACTAGGAGGCCTTTGCTTCGCTACTATAACCCACATCACCCCTCACGTAAGGCTTTTTATTTCGGGAAATCATTATGAGTGTATTGAGCTGTACATCCTCGATTCACCCAATACTCCCCTCATTTTGGGGCATCCTTGGTTGTTGCAGCACAATCCTCATATTGATTGGGTTAAAAATTCTGTATTGGCCTGGAGCCCATCTTGTCACGTTTCTTGTCTTGGTTCTGCTCTGTCTCCTGTCTCTGTGTCTCCTGTGTTGCAGGTCAAGGCCATTGATTTGTCTGGGGTGCCGGAGGAATATCACAATCTTCGCGCCGTGTTCAGCAAGTCACGAGCCGTCTCCCTTCCTCCGCATCGTCCCTACGAGTGCCGCATAGATCTCCTCCCAGGCACTTCTCCGCCCAAGGGGCGTCTTTACTCTCTGTCCGCTCCTGAAAGAGAGGCCATGGACACATATATTAATGAATGTTTACAGACTAAGCTCATTCGCCATTCCTCCTCCCCGGCTGGTGCTGGGTTCTTCTTCGTTGAGAATGACGGCTCCCTGCGTCCCTGTATTGATTACCGAGGTTTGAATGAGATTACTATTAAGAATAAATTCCCCTTGCCTCTCATCTCTTCCGCCTTTGAACTTTTGCAGGGAGCCCAGGTCTTTACCAAACTAGACCTTCGCAATGCTTATCACCTGGTCCGCATCCGGGAGGGGGATGAGTGGAAGACGGCATTTAACACTCCTTCTGGGCACTATGAGTATTTGGTACTCCCGTTCGGTTTGACCAATGCTCCTGCCGTTTTCCAGGGCCTCATAAACGCCGTGTTGGGAGACATGATTAAACGATTTGTCTTTGTGTACCTGGATGATATCCTTATTTTTTCCCCTCTCTCCAGGAACACACCCGACACGTCAGGGAGGTCCTTCAGCGACTTTTAGAGAATCAACTTTTTGTGAAGGCGGAGAAGTGCGAATTCCATGCTGTTTCAGTTTCGTTCCTTGGCCATGTAATTTCTCCCAGAGGCATTAACCCTGATCCCGCCAAGATCAGAGCTGTCGCCGAATGGCCCATTCCCGACACCCGTAAAGCCCTCCAGCGGTTCCTGGGTTTCGCCAACTTCTACCGGCGATTTATCCGGGGTTTCGGCCAAATAGCCGTACCGCTCACCGCATTAACCTCCACCAAGATCCCGTTCAGGTGGAATTCTCAAGCTCAGGTAGCCTTTGATAATCTTAAGTCCCGCTTTGTCTCTGCTCCTGTGCTTTGTTTTCCAGAACCCGAACGACAGTTTATTGTCGAGGTT
This sequence comes from Triplophysa dalaica, assembly GCF_015846415.1. Lineage (NCBI taxonomy): Eukaryota > Metazoa > Chordata > Actinopteri > Cypriniformes > Nemacheilidae > Triplophysa > Triplophysa dalaica. The sequence goes on along the minus strand of NC_079560.1, from coordinate 15,576,897 downwards.
GATGCGTCTGATGTTGGGATAGGTGCAGTTTTGTCTCAGCACTCTAGTCAGGATGGAAAGGTGCACCCCTGCGCTTTCTATTCTCATCGCCTCAGCCCTGCTGAACGGAACTATGACATTGGTAATCGAGAGCTGTTGGGGGTCTGCCTGGCTTTGGGTGAGTGGCGTCACTGGTTGGAGGGAGCAGTGCAGCCTTTCTTGGTCTGGACGGATCATAAGAATCTCAAATACATCCGTTCAGCCAAGAGACTCAACTCGCGACAGGCCCGTTGGGCACTCTTTTTCGGACGGTTTAGTTTCACCCTCTCATACCGACCGGGGTCCAAGAATGTCAAGCCTGGCGCTCTCTCTCGTCTCTACGAGGTCTCCGAGGGGGAGTTCTCGACCAGCCCCATCCTTCCCAAGGAGATGGTGGTCGGGGCTGCCGTCTGGGATCTCGAGGGACAGTAGAGCAGGCCGGTCGAGGGGTGCAAGTTCCGAAGGAGTGTCCAGGGGGTAGACTGTTTGTCTCGGTTGCACTGCTCCCGAGGTCCTGCGGTGGGGTCACTCTTCCAGGTTGGTCGGCCATCCAGGTAACCGGGGAACCCTGGCTTCCATTCGCCAGCGGTTTTGGTGGCCATCTATGGCCTCAGATGTTAGTCAGTTTGTGTTGGCTTGCCCGATCTGCGCCCAATGTAAAACCTCTAACCGCCCTCCCACTGGTCTGCTTCGCCCACTTCCCATTCCCTCCCGCCCATGGTCACATATTGCCTTAGATTTCGTCACTGGCCTACCTCCCTCTGGCGGAAACACCGTCATTCTCACGGTGGTGAACCGTTTCTCCAAGGCGGTTCATTTTGTCCCCCTGCCCAAACTTCCCTCCGCTCGGGAGACATCCCAACTGATGGTGGACCACGTCTTTCGCCTGCATGGGTTGCCCACTGACGTTGTGTCTGATAGGGGTCCTCAGTTCACCTCCCGGTTTTGGAAAGAATTCTGCAGACAGATCGGGGCCTCAGCGAGTCTGTCTTCCGGTTTCCACCCTCAGACCAATGGGCAGTGCGAGCGAGCAAACCAGGATCTCGAACGCAGACTCCGCTGTCTAACATCACAATCTCCCGGTTCCTGGAGTCAACAGCTCTCCTGGATAGAGTATGCCCACAACTCCCTCCCGGTATCCTCGTCAGGTATGTCCCCATTTGAATGTTCTATGGGTTACCAACCTCTCTTGTTTCCATCTCAGGAATTCGATGCTGCGGTTCCTTCTGCTCTGGCCTTCGTTCAACGCTGTCGCCGCACCTGGACGAGGGCCAGAGAGGTTCTGGCCCGAACTTCCCAGAAGACCAAGGCAGCGGCCGATCGCCACCGGTTGTCTCCTCCAGCCTTTGTGTGTGGTCAGCGGGTGTGGTTCTCTACCAAGGACCTGCCTCTCCGGGTGCCCTCTCGCAAGTTAGCTCCCTGGTTCATTGGACCATACCGCATCACCAAGGTGGTTAATCCAGTGGTCGTCCGGCTCAAGCTTCATCCTAGTCTTGGTCGCATTCACCCTGTTTTCCATGTTTCCAGGGTTAAACCTGTCATCACATCCCCTCTCAACCCTACGTCACTAGCCCCGCCCCCCGTCTCTCCTCGTCAGGCTTTCCCCTCACCGGGTTTCCATCACCTCATCACCCACACTCCTGTAGCTTGTCTCCATTAGTACTTTCCCCTGGTTTCTCATTATTTATTGTCTTATTATTATTTTTCGCTGATAGTTCCCCTCTATTTAAATCCCTCTTGTGCTCTCGTCCAGCGTCAGACCGTTACGTGTTTTATGCCAGTTCTGACTGCCTCAGTCTAGCGTGTCTAGAACTGTTAAAGTCTTGTTCAATTGTCTTAGTTACACTATAGTTCCGCTTCTCGGATTCGTCACAGCTCCAGTGGTTTAGTCTCTTTATTATTTTCTACCAATACCTCCTAGTGTTCTCTGGCGCTCCGGATCTCCTCTCTTCCCACTGCCGGCACCGCTCCACAAAGGAACGGCAGGCACGTCTGGATTCAATCGGCGGGTCGAAACTCCTCCCCGCAGAGCGTTCGCTCCTGGAGGACTCAAGAGATCCAGTTCGGATTCTTTTCAGATTCTTACCGTGAGTGTCGGTGGTTAGAGGCTTCCTCCCACGCACTCACGAAGAGGCGCAGTCCCAGATTCTCCTCTGCTTTCTTTGTGGATCGTACCAAATAAACTGATTTCCTGCAATTGACTCTCCGACCCTCTGTTTTCACTACAAGTAATGACAAAACACTTTGTGTTGAATGCACTTTCGACAGTAGCATTGCTTCGTGCACTCAGATCTCTGAAAACACAAATCTCAAACATAATTATCAAACAGTCTAAATCACTATGGCGCAAAGTGAAACTACACGCTAATCATGTTCGTGATGTCATCATGCCGTACTTCACTCAAAAAAAAACGTTGTTGATGAACTTAATTAAATTAAAGAAAGCGAAAGTGAATTACAAAATATAATTTGTTTGAAAAGATTCATTATAATCTTGTTGTGTGAACTTAAATTTTTTTGTAGTCTTGATTAAATTAATTTGTGTCTTACCTACATTAAAATAAAATTATATGTTCAACATTTTTTTATATTATACAATTTTTCATTAGTTAGACATTGTTCCATTTAACATCGATAAGAAGAACTTGAGTCAATAGAAATCAACAGAATTGCAAATAAAGGATTGTAACCGCCCCCGACATAACCAAAGGCAATGCTTTTCTGAACAATGGTAACCACAAAACTCAAAAATATAACAAACTCGGCAAAACTTTGAAGATAAATGAATATAAATCACTAAAAAGTATTTATTTCTACTGAAAAATGCAAAAAGAACACTTATTTAAGAAAATAACTCTTAAGATGCAGTTATACTCAATGCATGCTGGGAAATATATGTCCTCTGGCCAATTATAACTATATTATGTTAAGACAACACAACTCCTTTATGTTGTCCCAACATGAATGGATTCAGTTATATGTCTAAACATGTTTTGACCACATTTTTCAAAAGTTGTGTTGATTTAACTTAAGCAAGTGAAGTAAATTGAACAAGCAGCAAAAATAATTATGAGCGTTGTGGTAACTTTCTGGACTTACTGTATTGTATTACAACTCAATGCCCAATAAAGCCATTGTGGTAAACATGTTTACATAAAATCGTTTACATATTTGATGTTTCAAATAATAATTAAAGACAAAGTTTATATGTCCAGTCACTAAGAATGACAAGTACATATAAATGCTGTTTTTTAATCATTTAATCATTCATTTAAAAGTAAGCTGCAGTTTGGTCATAAGTGTGCTGCTTCTGCCATTCACTGAACAGAGCAGATGCAGAGAGAGACATTAATCCACTCACTGAAAGTTAATGTTTATCTCACATGTCGCTAGTCGCTATCACTTTTTTGATGTAAAATAATTCTGTAAACACCGCACAAGTGGTTTGTGTGTGCCTGTGTATGTATACTTTTTGGGTCTGAGTGAGTGATAAGATGGATACTTTGCAGATCCCGTAACAACACCGTAAAACAACATTAGAGATCGCTGTGTTATGATAATTATAAAATGATTTTCGGTTTGTTTTGAAACTATGGCAGTACAAATCACGTTTAGTCCATTCACAATCACATTCTAATGAAATAAAAATATGTTGCCAACTGATAAAGAATTATAAGGTGTCTATTGTAAATTAATCAAAACTATAGACAGTCTTTACATATTCTGTCAGGAAATTTTTGGTTAATGCGACCACTGCTCTGAAACACCAAAAGCATAAATACAGCCAGCAAACACTAAGGGGCGCTTTCCCGAACATGGATTGTCTTAAACCAGGACTAGGCCTTAGTTAAATTAGGATATTTAATTTTTTTTTTTTTAAATCCTTAGTGGTGTGCATCTTAAACAATTGCACTGATATATGTTAAAATATGTCAGAGTAAGTTGTTGTCGATCAAGACACCTCTAATATTTAGGTTAGTCTGGGACTAGGCTTAAGCACTGTTTGGGAAACCGCCCCTATACAGTCATCTTTTAAATATTAACCTCTGAAATGTGCTGCACATGCAGCAGTACATGTCATGAATTTTCAAAAACCTTGTTTAATGTAAGATTAAATAATAAAATTAGCAACATGTTTAGACAAATCTTTTTCCACTATATCTAAACCTCTGTCAACTAAAAACTTTGTTCAAGTTACTTTATTTTGTCATAAATTGCTCCGAGACTTGAAGGGTTTTGAATCTAAATGCAGCTTTAATAGTCCGAGTTCAAGAAACAGGCAAATATCAGGGCACGCAGCAAACATTCACAAACGAAATCACAGGCAATGGTCGGGGCACGCAGCAGACGTTCAGAAAACAAAAATACAATACAAAGGTCATACACGATAAACCAACAATCAGACTGTTCAGAAATGCTGGTTGTGTAACACTAACAAGACTTCGCAATGAGTGAATGAGTGAACAGAGCATATGTAGGCTGACCAGACAAGATAATAAGACACAGGAGATGCAGATTCATTAAAAGAGTCCAGCTAAGAATTATGGGAAGTGTAGTGTGTAATGAGTCTGAGTGGAGTGACCTCTTGTCTAGGTGACTTGTGATATATTTCCTGTGTTAGGAGAAAAGAGAATATTTTAAATAAATAGTTGATTGGGTTTTTATGTAGATCTAAGATAAATAAATACAAGTCATAGGAACTTTAAACTGCTCATCGACATGGCAAATTGCAGTATGCTCATAATATCAACAATCACATAACAGGATAAATTAAACAGTTATCATACAAATATATAAATATATTATATTATATCTATTTCTATTGTTAAAATGTCCACGCTCAAAGCTAGAATCTGTAACTTCTCTGTTTGAAATCATGAGTCCTTTCCTACTGATCATACTTTGTGTATGTGGGTTGAAGTCAACTGAAGTCAAACATTTCCTGCAAAATTATACTGAAAGCTGAAATCGTTATTATAGGCATCCCGTGGAGTAAGAACTGATGTTGTGCTGTTTTTCCATAACAATAACTGTAATATTATACCAACACACCCCCCCCCCTAAAGAACCCTTTACTAAGCCATTCAAACGGTAGGTTGTTTCTTCAAAAAATTGTCACTCCTACTGTACAGTATGTGTCACTCTTTGTCACTATCAAACATTGCACTGATACAGCTGCTTAAGTTGTTTGGTAAGAACATGTCAATCCAGTACATCCTGCGCTGAAGGCATGATGGCGAATTCATCTTCTCTCACTGTCGGCCATATGTGGAATTTTGTCAGCCTTTATGATAATAGACAAGCAGTTGACCTGAATAGGTTTAACTCAGGGTTGCTAAGTCGTGTACTCATCCACTTATTCAGATGAGAGAGGAATAGTATCTTTCCCAAAAGCTCAGCCCGGACCTTGATCCATTGTCTTGGAGGAGATGCAGAGAATACAGAACTATTGCTTTTATAATCATTTTGGTGGATAAATGTGCCCAAAGATCGTCTTCTTCATGCATATTAACTTTTTATATTGTGAAAGGCCATAGACATGACCGTAATCAGCAAATCTGTTCATAACAAACAAAAATTTAACATACATAATAATAATACCTTTAATTTATAATGCTCTTTTCTTACACGCAAATCGCTTCATAATAAAATACATCCATTACTACAAAGAAACAAAACAATAATAACCAACAAGTAATGATAAGATAATAAAAATAAAAGAGTAAAACAACAATTTCCCAGTTGTTAAAAAACACAGTCATATAAATATGAGTTTTTAACTGTTTCTTAAAACTACTAAGAGTGGGAGCACTCCACAGCCTAGGGGCGGCTCCCGAAAATGCTCTATCACCCATTGATTTTAACCTGGAGGATGGCTGTTTAAGGAGGAGTGAGTCTGACGGAGAGTACGAGAATAACAAATAACAAATATAAAATAGATGTCAAAAGACAGCTCCAATACTTATCATACAATTGAACTTTTTTTTTTTTTATTGGTTTGGACACCACTGAGCTGAGCAAGAACAAGTTAGAGGTTGCCATGGCAACCCGGTGAGAAATGCAGAAAGGGTGAGATGTTGGGGTGAGAGAGCAGGAGCTGAAAGGATTTGTTATCAAAGAGTGCATTCAATACAGTGAGCCACATACAATAGAACACGATAACATTCAGTAGGTGAAAGATGATAATGGCGAACAAACAAAATAAGTGAACATATTGTTTATCACTGATAGAATGAATAGAGAGAAAACATACAATGCTACATACAAAACCGTAGCATTGTTCAGCGGTGGTATCGGATGATAAAAAAATGGTATTTTGATACATTATATACTATGTTGCTGTTTGATTATACCGTATGATATTACTGCACCTAAACACTTCAATTATATTTTTTTCAAAGATGGTTTATGTCATTTAAGTTCTTATGACACATTGTTGGTTCGCTAACAAGTTAGGTTTTAGCTAGTTTTAGACTGATTTCCCTCCCCTGCCATGTTGAAATCGAAAGCGAGGCAGAGGTGGGAAGAAAACCCGAAGGACAGATAGACTACAATGGTTTGGACTACCATCGGGTGTCTGTGACATTTAAAAAAAAGATGCGTTTAAAAACACCTTTAGAGTAGCTGTATGTGTGAATGAAACCGCTTATGGCAGCTTAAACAGTCACAAATAGTGACGATATGGCTGAGGTGGTAAAGTAAAACAACTTGTGTGATATTTAAGATCTTAAATCGCTTTAGTTACTCCAGATTGGTTGTCCAAACCATTGTGGTCTACCTGTCTGTCCGGTATTCTTCTCACCTCGGCCTCGCTTTGGATTTCAATATGGCGGTGGCGTGAAATCAGTCTGAAGGATGTTATAAAACGGGCTGTGATTGATCTGTGTGTTTGCGATTGGCAGGGAATATGGGCAAGAGCTTGATACCACGGCTTCACTTTACAATAATTTCTGCAGAGACTCTGAATCATTGGTGCGAGTCCACTGGATCACCGGCACCAAAATAATGTGATATTTTTGACTTGTTGGTAGAAGCGCATGTGAAGTAAAAGGTAGTTCCATACATCCGACACTTCTTGTTTTGTCCTTAAAATACTTTCTGTTGTCAGGTAAAGTGATGCTTAAGAGTCCAGTTTATGAAATTTAGCGGCACCTGGCTGTGAGGTTGCGAATTGCAACTAAAGGCTCACTCCACCCCTCCCATCCAAAGCACTACGGTGGCTAACACAGGACAAAGAAGTTTTCAAGCTTTCGCTATTTTGCCAAAGAAAATAATGTATTTCGAAGCACGCACTGTAGAGAAGTGAGTCCGTCTAGGGGTACTGTAGAAACAACACGGAGAATTCCATGTTTGGGGACCCGCGGTGTATTTAGATAGATATAGCTCATTCTAAGATAATAAAAACATAACACTTCAATAGAAGATTGTAAGATGTAATTTTTCATAAGGCAAATCAAAAAGCCACAATTACTGTATAGTGTATCAATAAAGTTCATTTGTGTCTTGATTGAATTTTCCTGAAGAATTTTACAAGAATCATTTGAGAAACCTACCTCAGTGAAATATGCAATCCATCCTGCATTTGGGAGTTTTACAGATTTACAATGAACAATAACTCAGATTTTTTTCTGAACGGAATGAGAAAATAACACAGGTAAGCTGTTTAACTGACTTGTCCTAAACAAGGAACACAGTTTTCTTTTGTTGTTTAATAGGAGTACTCTGCAAGTCTATACTACCATGCTGTCAGTCGAGTTTTTGTTACAAACATGATTTATTCATTCCCAAGTCATGAGCCGAGATAGATGCGTGCTCATATCTGTGTTTGTCTGAATGACTTGCCTGCGGTGTTGCAATTCTTACCAATGTTTACCTCCTAGAGATGGTGTCGCAAGATGGAAAGCGCATATCAAATGAAATAGTGCATAAGCAAGAGGAGACATGACACAGCATTGGTTAAATGTGAGACATTGTATGTCACCTAACTGCAAATGACTTTGGGGAATACAGAGAACTTGACTATCTTAAGCATGGCCAGTGTAAATTAGGGGAGTTATAGCTGGTTGGCCTCCAATCTCAGTTGCCTAGCAGCGCACTCTGATGCAAATTCAAAGTCATTTTTTTCGTGTTGTTGAGAGGCTCGGGGAACAATTCCCTTCTGCATCAAAGCCTTCGATTAATACAAACAGAAGAGAGTAATATTTTGTCCTCCCCCGTAAATTGGCCTTTTACATTGTGACTAATAGCGAACCTGTGGTTAATGTAGAGAGTATAAGTGTCACGTTGTTCTGTGTCAGGCACACACTCACACAGTTAGAGACGGCTGGTTTTGAAGGTGTTCATAATTGAAGTGTGGGTGGATTAACATCATCACCATAGTGATCACATTTTGTCAGGTTTTTTAAGATGGCACATCTTCAGAACAGCTGCTCACTGCCTTTAGAGTATATCGTACATTATGTTGCTTTTTGTTTTGCCAAATGAAATGTTGTTGATTATGCATAATAATGCCCAATGCACCCAGCAGTTACCTTACGTCAGCAAACTACAGCGTGTCTGTGGGCTATTCTTCTGTTAACCTTTCTCCTAGAGCATTAATATGTATTTGATAGAAATACACAAAAGAGATATCTTGAAGAATGTTTATAGCCAAACAACATTGGCCCCCATTGACTTCCACTGTATGGACACTGAGACATTTGACAAAATATCTTCTGTTGTGTTTTCGAAGTAAATAATGACAGAATTTTTGCTCCTGAGTAGGAAACCAGATCCATAGGTTTGGAATCGGATCCATAAGGCTAGGTATCCATACATGCCAACCCTCCCGATTTTTCCGGGAGACTCCCGAATTTCAAAGCCCCTCCCGAAAATCTCCCGGGCCGACCTTTCTCCCGAATTTCTCCCGATTTCCACCCGGACAACAATATTGCTACATCCGTCACTGGGCGCCGTTTCATATGAGGCACGTAAGTTGACAAAAGTAAAGCGAATACCAAGAGAGGAAGACAACGCGCGCGAGAGGGAGTGAAGGCGTGCGAGAGGGAGTGAATGCGCGCGAGAGGGAGTGAATGCGCGCGAACGGGGGCGAATATGCGCGAGATGGGGCGAGTGTGCACGAGAAAGAACGAGTCTGCACGAGGAGCAAATGCGCGTGAGAGGGAGAGTCAAATGAGTGAGAGTGTGCGCGCGCGCAAATTACCAAATTAAAGAAACATTACTTAATTGTTTTATAAATTGTTTGAGATAAATCAAATTGTTTAGTTTTTGAGGTTTTATTGATTTTAGTATACGACCAGTTTACTCTGAAAAAGTAATTAATTACTAGTTACTCATAACATATTCAATAGTGTAATTAGATTACTGTCCAAATTACTCTGTCCAAAAAGTATTTAGTTACTCATTACAAATTACTTTCTATATCCTTAATCAACCTTGATTAGTTCAGTGATTCAAGGATAGACATGAAACGGCTTATTTAATTCATTAAAGAATAATATTATTAACTGACCAAAGTATTACAAATGTGAGAATTATACATTAAAGCACAGATTTTAAAGTAAGACTTTGAATTTTGATGTCAATTACAGTATTGCCCACGCATGTATTTCAAAAAGTATTAAGTTTAATTACATCAAAAGTAACTGTAATTAAATTACAGAAAACATTCGAGTGATCCCTTACTTTACTTTTTCAAGGGAAAAGTAATTCAATTACAGTAACTAATTACTTAGTAACTAGTTACACCCAACACTGTATACGACAGTTTTCCTCTATTAACCTATGACAATGCTCCATGCTGGGCATCCCACCAGCCATTCCCCCCCCGTTGAATATCTCCCTAATTCTGAGGTATCAAAGTTGGCAAGTATGTAGGTATCAGATATTTGACATGAAATTCAAATGTAAAATCCAGTTTTGCCTACGCCTAACCCAAGTACATACATTTTTCCCAGCCTATGGTTTTCCATCTAGAACTGTTTTTTTTTACATTTTGCTGTAAAATCTATAAAAGTAGAGAGTTTTTACAGTGCATCTTAAAAGAGTTTTTAACCAGCTTCCATGTTCCAAAACACAGCTACCAATTTAATGATTTTTTTAACCAGGTTACACTTTGACCTATGAAATGAAACCAAGAGCTTACTGTACGCATCTGTTCTATACTGATTCGGATGATTTCGGAAGAAACCTGAAGAAAATCACAAGGTTCAATGTATTTATTTTGAGAAATTATCATTTTTTTCCCAAACAAAGCAATTGCCACGAGTCAAAGCATTCATTCTCCACAAACCCTGATGGCAGTCCTGCTGTGGTGAGAGGTTCTTAGACAATCTATTGTCCCAGCAGGAACTCAGATCTGTCAGAGCGACGACAGACAGTGACAGCACCTATTCATGGAGGATTATGCTATGCTAATTATTATCGTTTCAGTTCTTGCTCATTTCAGATCTGTTAGTGTTATACATAATTGTCTGCAAGAGATTCTTCAGGATTGACAGTGTAATTACAGAGAGGGGTCAGCACAGAGTCATATTACATTAATGTGCTGGATTGTGAGTTTTCCATTCGAGTGAAATGAAAACACTTTTAAGCAGAGATGATTACACTGACTGACTAATATAAAGACCTTATAAGTGACTCAACACTGGGAAATAACACTCAAGAGCTTTACTGTTCTAGTTTCGGGTTTTTTATTTTATAGCAGGAGGCATACAATTGAGCTCCTCCTAAAGCCCTGTTCAGACCGCCAGCGGCACCCAGCGCGAAAGCGAGGAGAAGTCCATTCATTTCAATGGTAGCCTAGCGACATACAGTGACCGATGGCTACAGGAAGTTGGCATGTCTAGCGACTCAACAAAGTTGAGATTTGCTCAACTTTTTGAAATGATGAGCGACTTTCGAGAGCGACTACCAATTGGAGTACAGCAGTTGAGCTCACGTCATCCGTGTCCTGTTTGTTACCGCAGGGTTTGTTATTAAATGTTTCATTGGACATCCAAAGCTACCTTCTAACGAATTTGTAGGGAGAGACTGGCGACACGCATGGACTCAGTTGTAACAAACACAACTTTTTTCAGAAGGGTTTAATTACTATCACGGGAAACGTTTGACCAAATTGTTGCCTTTTACTTGTTGGTCTTACAATAATATCACTTGGGACAGTGTCACACAGTCACTTGTAGACTGAATGAAGCTTCAGACACCGAATTTGTGGTACAATTTTTTGTTGTACTTCTGAAAGCTGTTTGTTGAAGTTTTACTCTCCTGGTTCATCGAAAATGTGATTCTCTGTGTGACCTCCTGTGTTACTATAAAAAATGAAGAGGGATTTAGGGAACCCGTTGACGTCACTGCCTAGCACCATGCTAACTCAAGCTCTAGCTTTGATAACTGATGACTTTAGTCGTATACTGTGCCCCAGACTACTTCCTTGTTAGAGTGCTCACAACAATAATATCTTGGATATATGGATGCTGGTGTTTATATATATATATATATATATAGAGAGAGAGAGAGAGAGAGAGAGAGAAAACATTGATGCAATATGTGAGGTTGTGTTAAGCATTTACAAAGGGCAGCATTCAACCGATGGGATTAAAGCTTTCAGGTGAGTGGTAGGGATAACCTCACTGATAGGGATAGCCGTGTGAGTGACAGGGTGAAGGGGTCAGCTGAAGCGTAATGAGTCTGGGAGATGGACCGACAGCTGAAAAAAAAAGGTCAATTTGTCTATCTGTAGAGAAAAGGATGAAGTCTTCTTTTGTCTATTGGACACTTAAAGTGCTAAGGATGAATGTAATGTCCTTTCAGCGGTTTGGAGATTTTATTTGACGCAATATAATCAAAGCAGTGGGTGTGTCCAGAACAAACAAAAGTAAGGGTTTGTTTTGGCTGCTACATTAACAGGAAGATTTAGAAATAAATGTAAAATACTGTTTTACACAGTGTCTACACCAGACAAACACCACGGTGTGATTTGACGTTTCAAAAGACAATATAGAAAGCAGTAGAACCCACTATAATTTAATATTTTGTCCACACTGGACGAGGCGTGACAATCCCATTAGAACAAGCCGTATGTCGTGTCAAATCAAGCCAGTAGACACATTAAAGTGGTTTGATTCTTCTAGTGATTTTCCTTCTCCTGATTTAGCTTTTAAGCTATCCCAACATCTATACAGCTGGCTTGTTATATTGTCAATAAGGGGCTGTACATTAGACAATTCAACTTCTATGCACTTTGGATGTTTATTTCCTTGACGACGGCTGTTGGTGGGACTAAAAACGCAAACTTTTATAAACGTTTCTCAAAGTACACTTTTTTTTAAACAACGCCGCTGTGAAACCGCAAAACTGTAAAAACGCTGTCGTTATGCACATAGTCACAAACTTTAATCTTTTCATTCATGTTCATGAACATGAATTTCCCCTTTTTTCGTGTCACTATGCACAACTATCAATCAGCAGTTTCTTTCATAAGTATAACTACATATCAACGCATGATGGAAATTCACACCAATTTTAAAAGGAATTAAATTTGTGTGAATTCATATGATCTCATGACTCATACTATTGTTATGATTTGATTAGGGGTGGGTGAAGGTTGGCCCTTTATGGTTGCTTTGCCACCTCGTAAATCCATGTGTTTTAGCAAAATTTGCCTTTGTGTTTGTTATTTTAGGGTTTGGGGTACCGTAAGGGGTAAGGGGTGGCTTCCGCTAATGACAGTATAAATATACAGCAGAATTGTCAACCCAGTTTCAAGGCATTTGTGACATTTTGTATCTATTTATTCATGTTCATGGACACAATTTTTTTGTCAGTCAGCATGACTTTCAATACACAGACCACGTGTTTATTTATAACCTGATATCAAAAGAAGTCTTACATATTTTAGGAGTTGGCTAGCACCTTATCTCGCCCCAAACCTTAAAATCAGAGCCACAAAGGCTAATTTAGCTAAAAACACCAGTTTTTGAGGTGGCAAAGCAAAGATAAATGGCTCCCCTAACCCCGCCCCTAAACCTAATGTTACAGGGGCAAAGTTAAAACAATAAAAAACAGATAAATAAGATTTAAGAGTTAAACCTGGAAACGTGTATGTGCACGCAATGTCTTTACAAATTGACACCAACTACACTGGTCTGGCATGCACAAGTTTTTAATCAATAACCCAGATCCATGTACATTTTCAGAACATCTTGTTGTCAATTTCAACATAGAAAAAAAATTATGCAATTCAAAACCTTTCTGTTTTCTACAGTGTAATTGTATTGCAAATGTTTCTGTAAACCTGCTGAAAAAATAATTATCTTTGTTTATATACATTGCTAATTGGATTAGAACGAGACCGGGAGAGAATGAACTGTTTCTATCTCGACTCTCTGCTCCCATGCTCTCAGTTTAAAACACTCTTGATCATATCTTCAACATTGGTAGTCATAAGACAAAACACATAGAAGTTACTGTGAATATGAGACACGTACAGCAGCTGCTGACTTCAGATATTACAACTTTTAAATTAGAAGCTCTAAAACGTCATTCTCAGACATTCAGAATAAATAAACGCATTGCAGTTTAAGATCGTCTGTTAATTATGTGTGAGCTTTTCCACCATTCTTCAAACAGCTAATTTAACATCAAAACTTTAAAATTATTTTTTGTTTAGAAAGTGAATCCAGTTCTGGAAAAAAAAGAAAACAAATATTGAAAATTCCGGTTTGGGGTTTTAAATCAAATGTGTATTGTTAACTCTGGGTCATGTTTCCCCAAGAGATCTGTCACTGCGAATACACCCATTTCATCATGGATGCGTAAGTGTGTTGCACAGAACAATAGTTTCATTCCATGAATGAGGAAACCAGCAGACAGATCTATGGAATTATATTAATATCTAAATTATACCGCCACCGACCTATGTACTCTAGACGCAATCGATAAGACAGTCCCTGTGCTGCATTGCCAATAAGATAACTGTCACTCTTTGTTCCCAATAGACGTGCCTTAAAAAGAGTTAGCTTTTCTCTCTGTTGACTGAAGAAAGTGGACAGAAAATCTATGAGTGAGAGTTGGCTGTGCAAGTGTTTTGAATGAATTAAACATCAGAACCTCCAGTGTGGCCAGTTCTTTTAGCTTTTTTAATAGACAAAGGCATGATTAAAGAAGGCTAGAAAAACATAATTTTGACGGATCTCACAACCATCCATAATTCTATGGATGTTATGGATCAGTTGTTGTGATCCAATTCAAAATGATCAAACTAATTTAACCCAAGCTCTTTACCTAATTCTGAAACCCAACAAACTTTTTTAAAGTCACAAAAATATTATATTCAGAAACCTACAGAACACGAGAAGATTGTAAAGCTTGTTTGTGTGATCCACAGAGGTGTAATGTAAGCTTTTTTATTCAGGTCCATTATAAGACACTCACTATGGTTCTGAGGTAATTATGACCACCTCTCTCTGTTATTCTCACTTTGTGTTTCTCTCTGTCAGTAAACATAACTGCAGTCGTGTCAGGTGCTGTGTGTGTGATTTACAGCTTGGACATCGGCGCCCTGCTGTCTTCTTTGCAATTGAGAAAAATCTTCTGCCTTCCAGAGACAAGCACATGCACACTTTCTGTCTTAACATAAAGCCTCATTCATATATTCAGTGACTTTACGCCAGCTAATAGAGAATACGTTTATCTGATAATTAACATTTTTTTCACCAATTATTCATCATTGGAGTTATACTTACCCATGTTGCCTTGCTCATCAGGGACACATAATTTTTGTCTTTTGCTTTCTATTTTCATCTAAAGCTCTTCATTTGATGGGTCACCACGCCAAAACTCCTCCCCGCCATCCCTCTTGAAAAAAACAGCGGTATGTTTTGATGCTGGTTTGACCAGCTTAAACCAGCAAAAACTAGCACCAAACCAGCATATTCAGTTTTTTTTTCGACAGGCATGACTAGCCTACAGTGATGCCATTCATTCATAATTTGTCCGGCCATTATTGCTAAATTGGCC
The DNA here is from genome assembly GCF_015846415.1 of Triplophysa dalaica. Taxonomy (NCBI): domain Eukaryota; kingdom Metazoa; phylum Chordata; class Actinopteri; order Cypriniformes; family Nemacheilidae; genus Triplophysa; species Triplophysa dalaica. The sequence continues at coordinate 15,561,861 of NC_079560.1, read as the reverse complement.
AGTTTTTCACTAGATTTAGTATCTTTTCCGCCCCCCTTAGCAGCTTTTGTTCAGTAGACCCTGATAACGACAAACCTAGCGTCGTTTTGGATAAACCGTTCATTCAGTGGGAAAGTGTTGTCAGTATTGCCTCGCTTGCGCAAGGTCTTGCTTTCCTGGTGCAGGAATCGCGTCTGTGAGTGAGCGGCAGACGGCAGGGAGAAGCCATTGACTCTAAATGGAAAGCCTACAACCTTTAGCCAAAAAAGCGTAACGGCTAATCCTAATGCCCTGACTTCCGCTCATTAAGGTGTGTGTGGTGATTTTATCAGACGATTTGTCTTGGTTTTAAAACAGAACTGACAAAGCTGTATGCACTCCAAATGTTCATCGAGTAAAATCGAAAGGGGTCTGAAGTTGCAACTTTTGGTGGCATCAAGCGCTCTCTGAAAATCCATAATAGAGGGAATGCACGTGTCGTCACTTTACCACGTGAACACACCGGAGCCCTCCTGGGTGGCAAAACATTCTGCAAAATGACTGCTTACAATATCAGGAAACGCAATGCCACGCAACATTTCAGTGTCCAGAAACACCTGATTCCTCTTTGAGTCGCAGTGAAGCCGTAAGCGTTAGCGACCGTAACCGTCGAGTCCAGCTGCTTGTAATTTCAGCAATAATTGTGTGTTTTAGTCCCGTGGTGCGTCCCAAATTTTATACTCAATGAGTAGTTACTCAATTTCAGTAGGTACGTACTCAACGGGGCAAAATGGGTATGTACTGTTTTCCTTAAATGGGTGTAGTATGTATGCGATCAGATGTTGTCCGCCATATTGATGGTCTTCTGCTCCTTTTTAATGGCGGGGAGCAAATTACGGTTGTGGTCCACCTGCTGTACTGGAGTGTACATGGCCAGAGATGAACCATGTGATGTAATAACAAGTGCAACAATTAAGTTATGAGAGACAGGTAGTATGGCAGTATGACAGACATTTCTTGTACGCATTTACACAGTAAACATTTCTGTACAAGTTTTACACCAGAATACAACAAATGACACGTAATATACATAATAATAATACACAGCACCAAATGTACACAATTTGTGTAGTGTACAAAGGATAATGACACATAATTTACAAATAACTAAATAAATAGCAGCGAATGTACACACAATGTGCGTAGTGTACAGTGATTGATATGTATTGTTGTATTACAGTAATGTATAAAGTTGTGCGTGCTAGTGGGGGATAAAGTGCAGTGCTAATGATTGTGAAAGTCAAGAGTTTAAGAGTCTGACTGCTTGGGGTAATCAGACATGTATGATATAAAGGAAATTATTTAACGCAGGGATTAACTTTTCTTTTAAATTCTCATTTCCTCCAACGTCTCTCCGCAAACGTCGCTTTTGTTTACTGGCTGACACGCCCATTTCCTGTGGCCATCAAGTGCTAATGTCACAGACTCAATAAAAGATTGTCACTGCAGGTTTGTGGCAGTGTGCGCGAGGCTTAATGCTGTAATTCACAGACATCTGTATCTTCTCACCTAAACAATGTCCCAGACATCATCTATTCAATACACCTCAAATTCAGAACCTGAGGAGACGTCTTCAGTCTGCCAGCATTGCACTCTGTTTTCTCAGAGTTGCCATTCAGTCTCCTGTCATTCATGTCATATCAGTGGTTTCCCAGGCTATTACCACAGCAGAACCGACAGAAGATGTGGATGCTCTGCTGCTCCTGATGAGAGTGTTCAAAGCAAAGGATGAATCCCCATCATTATTGGACAAAGCAGCAGCGTCCTTATTTCTTACAATAAAGATGCATCTACCTATTTACCGAATCAGGGTAATGGGCAAGGAATCAATGATCTCATGCACAGTATCCAGAGCCAAAATCATATATGGTGCATTCATCTCATTGGTTCTTTTTTGCATTTTATTTAATACAGTGGGAGAGAGAACGACAAGCTAATCCTTCAATAGTGATATGTATCTAGCACAGGGCAGTTGTAATCTTTTCCCAACATTATTCTTCACAATATTGATTTCTATTCTGCACATAACAAACCCAATTATATCTTTACATTTGTCTGTATTCATAATTAAAATTAATTGGTTTTGAATTGGAGACACTCATGAGTGCCTATACATTATTTGATAGCAAGCATCCACTAAGAGATGAATCGAATACCAATATAACATGATATTTTGTTAAGGCATATTTGAAGATTACAGTAACAATACAATTATCCCACACAGATTGTTCCATCAGGGTTGAAAATCATAGCTTAGCATAGTTCAGTAACTCTTAGTTTATATAGTTGTTTTACCTGTTCCCTACCATTTAACTGTCCAAAAGCCCAACCTTACTGACAATTTTCACATCATGAAACAACAATCATACGGTCAGTCACATTGGCCTTGAAGAACAGGAAAACGAGCATCTGGGAAATTCTTCGGAGCTGACCATATGCTTCTCAGCGAGAGCCTTCAGACTCCTGTTTGAGATCTGTGAGCTCAGTCACACAACAACACAGGTTACTGGAGATACAAACCTGCCATGTGTCTACCACTGTGCTAAGTGCTGCATTTGTCATAGCTGTATAAAAGATCTGTCTTACACTGTATGAAAGCAGGTTGTGTTTCCTTCACAGCAATATCTTTTCATCTGTAAAAATGTACCACCATTTTTTGAATCTGAAATTTTCATATTGGTTTTCAACTCTGTGTTGATGTGGTGGGTATAGCCCTACCAAATTTCCACTCCCAATTCCAGAGATGTACTGTAAAGTATTTTTACATAACAACTTTTTAAGGAACTGCACTTAATGAGAGTGTTTGTACTTTGGAAATAAATGCTGCACTAGCTTATAAAGCATATGTCATTAGTTTTCCTCCACTACATTTCACAAAAAATAAAGTTGTATCAAAATGTATAAAGCAACAACAACATTTATTTATTAAATGTAGTGTAGTAAAACGTATGATATGTGCTGCATTATGTAGTTTTAACTAAAAACACTCTCATAAAATACAGATATTTAAAGATGTACTTGAAAGTAAAATATATTCTGTACTATCCAACACTGGCCAATGCATATTAAGATATTAAAGAAAAATAAATACTCTCATTTAGTTGCTTGTATCGTGTGAAACTGATAACTTTATATCTTTTGTATACATATCTTTTTTGTATTGTCTGATTTATAGTACTACATTTCTGTTACAGCAAAAGAAAACATACTCAAAAAATCATTACAGTAAAAAGTGATGCATACATACACACACACACATAAACAAACCGAGCTAAAAGCAATGCATAACATGCACAAAAAAACTATGAAATAAATTGTCAAAGTCAGCTGTATTTTGATTTGAAATATGAAATACTGTACATTGAGCTGCTCTGCTGATGTGGCATAAAAAGTGCTCCGAAGTCTGAACGTATCAACATAAAGCTGTAATCCTGGAGGATGTGTTAAGCCTGACCTCAATATTATAGCGTCAAGTGCAATGTGAGCTTTTAAAAAATACATGCAACAGAATATTTATTTTATCCAGGATTTATTTGCCTATTGATGAATCAGATCAGTTGAATACGTTTTTGTTTTGTTGCTATATTCCTTCTTTTATCACTTTTAAAGATAAGTGGAGCTTTTGTTGGGATACGCTCATACTTTTATATAAACAACCAATAGGCATTTATGTATCAAACATAACCTAAACAGAAAAAAGTTTTTTTACAGATCTTTATGTTCTTCTTTTACAGATTTTCCATGTCAAATGTAGAAAACAAAATGTTACTGTTTTTTACATATTTTTAATGTATTTTTCAAATAGGGTCAAAAAAAATATTGCATGTTTAAGGGGATAACGAGAAACCACGTGATTTTACAGGGAAAATCGTTATTTTAAAGCTTATCTATGGCACCCAGATTTTTTTTTTAAGATTTAAATTTTTACAGTTTATTTTTATAATACGTTCAAAAAACAAAATTAAAGAAAAATACAGCAAATTTACAGGTACGACGGGAGAACATTTCATATTATTACAATTTAACAATATATATCCTTGTATCCTGTAATTTTACAATAAAAAATATATATTTTACGTTATGTTTCTGTCGGTCCAGTGAACTGCTTTCCTTTTCGATGGCAGGTGATATTGGTGTTCTAGAATCCATATTGTTAAACAAAAAAATGTATGTGCCCCTCTGATTGGATATCTAGGGTAAGGGTTACCCAAACCTATATGTGGATATCTGCTTTTTTGTTGAACATGAGCCACAATATACCACCAACACCTTTAACTAGACATTTCTGCATTCCTTGACATTTCTCTCTACACATTCTAATGCTACCACAGAATATGCCACGTCTTTTATACCCTCTGAAATTATACACTTCATCATTTATAACATCCCTTCATTCTCATTTCTTTTAAAAATAGCAACACATACGACTGCAAATCCAACAAGGGTAATTATTTAGTTCCACGAACATCTCAGAATGATTTATAGGGCATCTTACGAGCATTTTAGCCTGACTTGTTTGCCAGCGGCTACGGGATATAAAAAGCCTGCAGTGTTAGTGTGTGAAGCAGACATGGAGGTGAAATGTGCTGCTAAGGAGTGTTGATGACGAACAGAAGGTGACAACTTGTGATCAGGTTATTTTCCACAAATAGCTGCAGAATTCACAGCATGTGAAGCTATACCTTATCTCCTTTGATGGTTCATACCACTATGCAAAAAGCTTTTCTGCATCGCAGTTTAATTAAAAGAAAATTAAATGATCGTTTCATATAAATTCTATTTACTATTACATTTACGTTTTTACTTTAACTAAGTTTTTATTTTACAAATACAATTTTCGGGTTTAATACACTCAGTCTAGGCTATTGAAGTGTTCTCATGAATAAGATTGACATACATGGTTGTTGCTATGAGAATATAAATGACCCCCTTTAAAATAAGCGAAGTCAGTCAGTTAACGCAGAAAACGTATGGCCGTGAGGGTGCGGGATCGGACACTTGCATAATAAAAAATACACACACACACACACGCATACACACACACATGTTTCTTTCTTTATTTATACTATTTCAGTGAGTCCCGCTAAATGCAATTTCTTATATTTCTAAAGTGTTTCTTTATAATAAACATATTGTTTTGTCAATACTTTACCCACTCTATAGTGCAAGGTAGAGCAAACAATCGATTCTCGAGGCATCAATATCAACCTATTCAGCACTTCCGCCATTGACAGCACCTACTAACGTCACACTTAAGAAAGTTTACCTTAAGTAACCTCAAAAGATATAGAAAAGGTATAACTTGAGTTAAGGTGTAATGTAAGAGTCTTCGTAGCGCGCTAAGAGACAACGTTATCGAGAAACACAGCCAGGCATTCGTCTTTAAAATCATTTTATAGTCCCACACACCTGGCCCATAGTTAACTTCCAGTCTGTTTTTGGTTATAATATAACAATTTATTTTATGTTCAATTTATATTTACATTCACTTATATTAATATTTTGTTGTATTTCAGTTGAGTTCCTGAATTAAAATAAAACTTCCTTACAGTTAATGACTCTTTGCAGAGGTCTACTGGAGGTCAGGTTTGGGGCACGTTTGTTAATGTTGTTGCTGCTGAAACCGTCTGTGGAGAATGCTTTCAATTATGTTGAGAAATGGTGCTACATTCAATTATACAGAAAATAAAAATTAAAGAGTAAAAATTAAATACATTTCGAAATATTTTAAGAATGAACCAACATTACAGTTTTTAGTGCCATAGCATACAGACATTAAGAAAACGTAATGTAACACATAATGTAAGTAAGTTGTTACATTAAAATAAATTGAATATGTGAATAACTACATTTTGACAAAAATGTCATATAGAATTAGGACTTTATAATTGCAAGGTGACGATTTATTTTTACTAATCCAGGGATAATATTGGGTATTTTATTTATACTATTTTTTTATTTATATGTTATGTTATGTTATGTTATGTTATTTTATAATCAGATTTTTATTTATTATTTGAATAAAGAATGTATGTATATAATGTATATTAAAAAAGTACATAAGGTTTGTAATAAAGGGATTAGGTTGAGTAAATTCATGATTAATGATAAAATAAGGACATATACAGTTGCTTTGGTTAAATGACATGCATTCATGCATTCAACTGACTACATTTCCTGTTTTTCATATATTTTTGGAACAGACATGGCTGATGTGAAATACGTATCCCCATGCCAGAATAATCCCTCTGTATGCTGTATGTATGTAGACACATGGCATTTGCATGTTTGACGTCTGAGTCACAGCAGACAAAAAAACAGGAAGAGGAACTCTGGGATTAAAATCTAGAATCTAATCACACAAAAAAACATAAACAGAAGGCAACAGTCTCAGTTTTACATGATGAGGAGTGTCACGTTTACATCCAGATGACAATTTAATCTACATGGAACCCAGACCTCATAACGTAGCTCCAACTGAATAATTCATCTCAAATAATTTAGAGTTCTTGAGAACGGTATGTGCTGACTATGTCTTGTGCCCTGAATAGTGCACTTCATTATTTCAATTGGAGCTCAGTGTTGAAAGTATGGCATTAACAATGCCAAGGTCATGGGTTCGATCCCAGGGGATTGCATTAGAAACAAATGTATAGGACAATGCAATGTAAATCGCTTTGGATAAAAGCGTCTGCCAAATGCTAAAACATCAACACAACACAATAATGCTTCTCCAAAATGGAAGGGCATATGTGATAAGGAGATTTCACATTAAAAAGGGTGTACTGCACAAAATGAACTTCCACAGACAATATCCCTGCACATTTCCATAATAATATAAGCTCTTTGTGCGCTTCACAATGAAAGACTATTTTATGGTTCTCTTTTCAGCATCTCTATTGAATTTGGCAGGAATGTTCTTCAGCTCACCCAGCTCAGACTCCATCTACGCCCAGAGGTGGGAGAAAGAGACAGGGTTTCATTAGCAGCCGTTTTAAATGCTAATCGACTGCACTAATTAATGAGAATGGATCAGGCCGAAGAAAAGCTGACACAAAGCCAACTGCTGCAGCTCGGAGTCTCTGAAAGATACAGTAGCTGTTCAGCCGCTGGTGCGATGTGAGAACAGTCGTCTGTTTCGGGTTTAAAAGACATTGTCCTGGTGACTGTTCTCTAGATTCACTTTGATAACTCTGTTAGGCTCTGATAAGACATCGGGGTGGATGAAAAGTTAGGTCACATCACTAACATTAAAAGACAGAAAGGAATGAAGATTACATGAAAAAAGTGGGTGGGACCATAACATTTTTAATAATGAATGAACTAACTCCAATATGATAATATGTCTTTATCATATTCATATGATGAGGTTCTTATGCAAGTGAAATTTGTCAGTTGTCAAATTAAAAAGATTAGTGCCACATGAATATTTAACATTAAGCTTTTTTCATTTGAAAGCACAATTTCACAAACTGTAACATTCTTTATGGTTTTATCTGACAAAGTGCCTGGTCCGAAGTTAACTTCCAGTTTGTGTTTGGTTGTAATATAACAATTTTTTTCATATTTTATTTATTTTCATATTTTATTATATGCTAATTGTATACAATTTAATTAAAGTTATTCAACAGTTATTGATTATTTGAGAACGTAAAAAAACGTAAAACCTAAAAAAATGTAAAAAATAGGCAGCAAATTTACACGATGGTAGTAAAATAATATGGAAAACGTAATTTCCCTTTACAGAAAATATATGTTCTGTTACTTTATTTTTCTAGCGCCATAGCTGCCTGGATATTACCGTTATTACAAATTTTCTTTACAGTGTAGATATGCAACTCGCTCATGTAAAAAAACCTCACTTGTAAATTTGAAGTCTTTTTCTGTAATTTGACTTTCTTCTTTACCGTATTTCAAAAATACATAAATATTCTGTAAAACAAAACATCTTTAAAACTCTTTAAATATATATTGGGGTTTATTTTCTAATAATAGTGCTTTTCAAAGATTACACTAAACAGCCTTAAACGAAGAATAAGGAATGTCTCAGTGGTTTTGTGTTTATGCCGTACTGTGGAAGTCAATGGGGGTCAATGCTGACTATTTACCAACATTCTTCAAAATATCTTCTTTTGCGTTCTACAGAAGAAAGAAAGTCACACTGGTTTGAAATGACATGACGATGAGTAGGTAAATCATAAAATCATTTACATTTTCTATTTAAGTCCTTTCATTTAGAAACAAAATAGATAATGCACTTAAATAAACTATCCTTTTGTTTTTAATAATGCATGTTTAATGGGAGTCCCAAAGTCACCAGTGAATGCAGTGCCTGGGGGAGGAAGGTGGACAGACGAGCAATTAAACAGTTCTAAAAAAGTAGGCCAGACCAGAATTACACACATGCCATGCGTGTGCCCTGCCGAGATCCCTGAAGACAAAATTGGAAGCCAAGAATTACTCAAAAGGTGGAAGAAATGTCATTTGAAAATGCTTTCAAGGACTAGCAGTGAGAGGTTTGCAGTTTATGTTAAAGCAGGTAGAGCAGTCATTTGTGGCTGAAACCTTACTGTATATTAGACAAAACTTATCAGTGTGTATACACAGTCTATATTTACTGTACTACTTAGTAAACAAAATGGTCAAAATGGACTTTTGTGAATAAACATTTTTGGTGAAAACATTGTGGAACCAATGGTGTTTCAGAAGACCCCCGCAATCCAATTCAAAACAACTGACTGAAAAAAATTTCTTGCAGACTTTTGTTGATAAAATCCTAGGAACAATTTGCAATCTTTTTTTAAGTAAGAATTGCTTCTGTAATTCATATTCGACTTACTCTTCACAACAATTGTTACAACTTAAAAAAATAAACTTACAAATTATACCAAAACCCTCCTAAATCTCAAAGATAAATAAAAAAAACACTAACAAGTCTTTTTTTTTGATGAAAACACTTAAAATGACCGATAATCTTGAAATTGAATCTCCTAATGCAGTCAGATACAAAGCATGCTGGGAACTACAGATCAACTGCCAAGGTAGTTATATCTACAAAATGTACTCAACACTTAATAAATAAGTAAACTTGATTTGACCAATTTAAATGGGTTTAACATGATAAAAATGTAGTTATATTTACTTAATAATTTGTTCAATTAAAATTAAAAACATTTAAAATCTTAGCCAAAATAAGTAGATTTTAACCCCAAGATTATTACTATTTTTACAATTTTTTGTTAAAAACAGGAAGTTAATATTTTATTTTCAAAAAATTGACTATGGCACATAATATTATTTTCAGTTAGTTTAATCAGTTCTAAAACTTCTTCTTCTGCATAAAAATCTCAGCCAACATATTTAGATTTGCATGTTTTTCATTCTGTAATATGTCACATTATAATGTAAAATACCATTTCATGTTGAACGCTGTGATGTCTGTGGCTAAAATGCCTGGAGCGTTTGTCTGATTCGGACTGTGCAAAATGAAACATCTCATGCTCCATTTAAACATCAAGCTACATTCTCGCCTAAAATGAGGGAACAGATGTCACAAGCAGAAATCTGTAGGTGGGGGTCCGCATGGGCACATGGTCAGAGCTTCCTGTTGAGATGAATCGTCTGTATAAAATCAAAACAGGTGCTCAAGTCTGTTTAATGTTTGTTCATGTTTGAGTTTGTGTTTGTTTAGGGACAGTCAAAACCGCACTCAGATTTTGTTTTAACCTGAAAAGCTCTATATGATGTGTCAAGGAACTCTCAAGGACGAACCCAATTGCAGGCAGGAGATGGCAGACACAGATGGTTGAGGGGTTAACAAGACTTTAATGATAACATAAAACAGGAACAAAGCAAAAACCCTCGATGGGGAAAACAAGACCCACGATGGGGTAAAACAGGAACAGACAACAATAACAAGATACAACACAAGGACTCACTAAACACTAGACTAACAAACACTTGACAAAGACTAAACTGACAACTTACTAGGACTCAGGGTAGATAACACGGGCAAGGCACAAGACACGGGCAAGGCACAAGACACGGGCAAGGCGCAAGACACGGGCAAGGCGCAAGACACGGGCAAGGCGCAAGACATGGGCAAGGCACAAGACACGGGCAAGGCACAAGACACGGGCACGGGCAAGGATTCTCATCATTTGTGAATATAATCTCACATGTTATCTCATATTAATTGGGCATTTTTATATTTAATATATGTGTAATATTAAACTGGAGCGGTCAAGATGGCTTTAATCCGAATGACAAATTGTGTTATTAGATCTGAATGGTTGTTTTCAGTGAATAACTAACTAATATATTCTATATAATTAGGAAAAACAGTTTTTTAAAAATCTGTTTTAATTACTTTTTACTTATTTTTATTTGTCCAAAGCTCCATCGCAACACTGCAAACTGTAAAAAAACGCTGTAGGGAATAAACCTGAATTGAATTTGTGTTCATGTTTTGCTTATTCAATGCTTTACCAACTGAACAGAAATCAACGATAAGGCTCAAATGATTGAAGGCTCAAATGATTGAAATGGCAACATTCCGCAGTTGTGCTGTGATTGTATTTTATCGGCCAATTGTAAAGTGTACAAATGAATTTCATTTACAATACTGACGTGTTGTTTTCCCCTGTGCTTTTCAACACATGCGTCATTCTCCATCGCCACAGGTTGTAGTGAGACACAAATGCTTCAGCTGCCTCCATGGCAACAGTGTAACATCACAATTTGCTGAACCTTAAATGAACAAGACCTGCTTCTCTCCCAAACATTTCAATGCCCTCGTTTCCCTCAACATCATCATTGGGTTATCACTGTTAACTACTGTTATTACTACAGTTGTGCAGGTTTGTGTTTTTCATCCTGAGCTACCTAATAAGACATTTATGTTGATTATTTTATGTTTAAGATAATATTTCAAACTCAAGAACGTCAAAAATAGCACAAGGTGGTAAACTAGTCTCTTAGCAAGGCAAAATGTCAGTTAGGTTTTTTTTTTTGATGTTAGAGAAGACCATCTATAAACCAGAATGGCCAACAGTGTAGACCAGTTAAACACCAGCTTGTCCAGACTGGGAGACCTGAGAACTAAACCTGATTTAGCTTTGGTTGGGATTAAACCATATTTTTCTTTATCCCGCAGGGTAAATCCCATGAGCACACTGCTCAACTAAGGAATTGCTTTTACTTTGACTGTATTTTTCTACTATCACTCCAGATAGGGTTTGATCAAGTACCTTACGCTCGCAGGAAAATCCTCTCAGATCTAAAACCCCATGAGGATTTGTGAATGTCCTTCAGCGCCACATCTAATCATGCAGATTCATGATGAAACAAGTTCAAAGATGCCTTTAAACACTCTTGTCAAATCTGGCACTGTTCACAGGGGTGCCGCCAGAAATTCTGGGCCCTATGGAAACCAAAATTTCTGGGCCCCCTACATTTTTTACAGATAAAATTTAACCCAATAAACATGCCCTGTATACTTAAAAAAGATACTTAGCACATTGCATAGTTAAAATGTCTAAAGATGAGTACAAAGCCTACAAAAACAAGAACATTTTTTAGAAATATGTACTTGTTTACATAAAAGGGAGAACATTTATTATCTCAATTGCAATTGCAAGCACAAGAGAACATTATGTATTGACATATACTTAACATGAACAAGCTTTAGCTGGGTCAAACTGCTCATTCAGGAAACATCAGCTACAGTAGAGACACGTTTTATTCAATTTTATATTATATTTTTCTGGGGCATTTTATTCATATTAAGAACGTCAGGTTTGACAGCATCGATCTTAGCAGCCGCACTGTCACTTCACAGAACACACGACACGGCAAACTAATTTTGTAATTTTTGAAGCGTGTAGATTACTTTTTGTTTTGCGAAGTTATCATCATGTGGCGAACACAGTAGATAAGACGTGTTTAGAGGCTTCAATCTTCGCGAAGTTTCGCGCTCAGGCTCACCTTGTTCGGCTGAGACGGGGACGGGGGGTGGGGGACGTGGGTGTGCAGCAGCCGCTGAATCTGTGTCTACGAGACATGATAACCCGTCCCGGAGACAGCAGAGATGTTATTATTGTTGGATGTAAATCATAATTCAGTAATTATTTTACTAAGCTCGCTAGATAAAAGCAGGTCATGTAGCAACAAAAATAAGTTTTGGAATACAGGAATATGGCAAGCTACCTTTCTTTTTGAAAAACTGTGTGACATACTGTCGACTTTGGCGTTCTCTGTCTTCTCTTGACTTCTTTTCTTTCCGTTTTTGTTTCCCTGACTTTTGATGTGACGTGTCTGCGTGTGTCACTCTCTGCGGCAAGTCCAATAAGCAAGAGACGCTACACTAGCGAGCGCAGGTGGAATGAACCATTGTGAGAGGGAGCAGGGAGGGTTGTGACCGAAACAGTAAATACATTACTTGTTTTTTAAATATTAAATCTATGGTCAAAACGGACAAAATACACATTTAGTGCACGAGGAGCCCTAGCATATTTAATGTATGTATTAAAAAAAGAGAAAAGAAATAGGAAAATAAAAAGGGGGTCTGCTCTTCTGGGCCCTAAATCAGGCTGGGCCCTTAGAATCGTCCTAACCTTCCACCCCTTTACGGCGCCCATGACTGTTCACTACAGCAGCGGTTCTCAGCTTCTGTCCGAGGACACATGTTGTATGTCCCTCTTCAGCTGATGTTTGGTTCATAGATCAGTTTTAATACAACCTTCTTAAAATCAAACTTTTACTTTGCCTTTTTTGTACAGACTTCAATGTTGTCGAAATAATCCCAGTTCACACGGATCTATGAAAACGACTAATAGCAAGATCACGTGATTTTTGGCTGGAGTTTGCTGTCGCGGACAGATTTCCAAGGTCTGCTACAAAACCCTCGGATCACAACTAAATCTGTGTTTGTTTCGGTCGTCGAAGCTTGTTTAGTATAAGCAGGTCAGCACGTGATCCGGACCTGTCTCGAGCCATCCCAGACGCTCCAATATTTTCAAACATGCTTGATATTTTGGCCAAGAGATCTTGTTTTGTGTGATACTGTGGAACTAACCCAGCCATTCACAGTGCAGAAGGTTTGCATCAAATTATTGCGTGGAGGAATTAAAAACTGCTTGCATAGTTTCATTAACATTACAAACATTTTTTAAACTATCCTTAAGCAACAAGTCTGTATAATATAATATAGAAAACCCTTTAATAACACTTCAATGTTTAACCTTCCGTTCCAGTGGATAAACAATTTGTTTACCATACACGTCAAAGAAGAAGTAAGGGCGATGTGTGAAGTGTCTTCGCTGTTGGTCACATCTACTCCTCGACCAAGATCTTGTTGTTTGTCTGCGTTGTGAAGTGTGAGTGCTGCAACAAGAAGATGAAGGATGACAGGAATCCTTCTTGTGTAGTGTAAGCGCCATAGCAATTCAAGTAGTTCACAGTCCCGTAGTGTCAGCTCAGCTCAAAACACTGTAATATGAATGCCATGTCAGTTTGTAAAGAAAACGCTCCTGTTCATCCACAGAGTACAATCAAGAATACAATCATTTTCCGGATGGACGAGGATGGTTTACAATTTGAGGAGGGTTTAGAATTTGGATTATATAAAGGAAAAGCTCTTTTCCAAAACGCTATAATTCCATTTTAATCGTTTTCATGAAAATGACATTTTCTTTCTTGTTAATATTAAATTTATCCTGTTAAAATGGTCTGTTGGATGAGTCGGAACATGTTAAACAATGATTGTTAAATGAAACAACGATATTGTCGATTATAAATTCAAATTTTTATTTTCAAAACGCTACAAATCCATCCTTTTTTTCCAAAAAATGTTGGTTTATTTCTTTTTACAAACAAACAAACATGAGAACATGAAACATATGACATCAGGGACTCTACTATAAATTAATATAAATCAAAAAAATCCAAATGCATGAAATAAATAACAGCTAAATAAGATAAATAGTAACAAACAAAATAGTAAAATAAAATAAATATTTAAAATTTCATGTTTCAATATTTTCCACCACATACAATAAATACTTTAGAAATCACCCATACAAATACCACTAATAATGGAATTCTGATTGGTCCAGAGGATATATCGCATTTAGGCTAAAAACAGTTTCGGGATTTATAGCGTTTTGTAAAGAAACTGCATCTTGCAGTACATTTTAAACAAGGAAATATAGCAATTTGGCATGAAACATTGATGAAGCAGTGAATAGGTTTAGTACACAGCAAAATGGCATGATAAACTCGTTTTTTTTTTATTTGGCATTTATTGCGTTTTGGAAAAGAGCTCTTCAAATACTGTAGTGGTGCAGTATATCTAGGCTTTTCTGGAAAAGCGTAAATAAAAAATAAGCAAAGACAGTGTTGTCCACCATTTTTTATTTTGGTATCGGCACCTATTGATTGAACACCTAACTCGAATGCGCATGATGTCCCCGTTCTCACAAATTCCCAATTGTAGTTTACATGGTAGATAATAATGGTGTTGTTTAAAATCCTCGCACTTTGAAACCTGCAATCAAAAGTTGACATTTTCAGGCCTGTTGTGGTGGAAACGAAGTTTTAGTTCATCATCAGTTGATTTTTTTGTGTAAATGGCCATTAAATCAGTTCAAATCATGGATTCTTGGTAATTCAGTGAAAAGGACTCATTGCTAAATGAATCCATCTGTAAACCATAAGTACAGAATCATCAAGACTGAGTTCATTTGAGTATGCATTAATCAATTTGGGTATTCCAGAATGGTGGATTCATTTACAAAATCTGACTAAAAAAGCTACTTGTTTATCATGGAATAAAACCCAAGATCTGAATATGAACCCTCATAAGGGCACCAAAGAGCACTAGGGATGAAATAAAGAGTTTTGATCCATAAACTCTTAAAAACTCTTGGTTATTTTCCACCCAGGGTTGAGTAAAAAAGAGACAAACCCAACCATTGAGTTGTAAATTAACCAAAGCTGGATTGTTTCAACCAAAAAAAGTTCATTTTAACCCATTGTTGGCTTATGTATACTGTAAACCATTTGTTAGCAAAATAACGTCCGGGTTCCCCCCTTTTTGACCCAGCGCTGAGTTGAAAATAACCCAATATTTTTTTAAACGTAGTTCATTTTCATTTGTTCTTCGCACAGCTACTCGAGCGATTATAGACTCTGTGCATTCATGGATCAATATCTTGACATTTAAGCTGTCTCCAGTCGCCTCAGCATGAGGAAACGCGTGCTGGAGAAAAGTCATGAACAGACGATACGAACAGAACTGCTCATTAACCAAGCAGAAATAAACCAGCTGTCAGTCTTAATGTGTGACTGCTTTACTCATCATCAGAGACTGACATCGACCCATGAGAGAGAAATGTGTTTATCAATGTGAGTCAGTAAAAAGACTCCTGAAAAATTTGTGAATAATATTTATAATATTGTGGTAAAATAGGCTTATAAGGCTGTTGATGTGTCACTATGATGCATCACAGAGAATCATACGAGAAACAATTAAAATAAAGATATTCAACATAAGTGTGTATTTTTCTTCATCGCTATTGTCTTTCTTGGATATTTTATTGATAACGGTGGAAAATAAAAACACACCCAACTCAACGACTGAACACCTTGTATATCTTTATTGTTTTGAACCTAAAGGATATACAAATGAAAATACTCAAGGCTTTGCTACATCTCAACTAACAACAGCACAAGATTTCCAAACTCCAGTTTTTCCTCACAACAAATATAAAAATGGAAAAAGAGCTGAAGTGGGACCAAACATAGCAGAAAATCAAGCTTTGGCAGGAATTCAGATGAGAAGCTTCACCAAATCATCTCAGTGTCCCTGTTTAAATGCAAGCATAGACACCAGCTAAAGCAGGTCGCAAAGCTCTAAACACCTCTGCTCATCCATTGAGAAACGCTGATAATATTACAATGTGTCTGATGGAGGTACACAACATGGGAAATTGCTCTCATTGGTTATTTACATTGAGGTTCAAAGTAGGAACCATATCATTCTGTACATTTATAATGTGTTCTTTTGACGGTCTACTGTTAGTCTACATCAATATTTCCGTAATATATCGTAATATGTTATACATGAAAATGAATATAACAAGGAAGTTTTTTGTTTCCATTTTCTAATGAGAGCATGATGTTTTTGTGGAAAAATGCACAAAACTCCCTTTGTGTTATCATGCCTTTTGAGATGTTGTCATCCCCTAACTACACGAGGGAATTATGGGTATTCTGCTTTCATAATGGATCATTGACACTCACAGACACCGTGTGGGGAAACTGCTCGACGAGATTGCAGTCATGCCTTTATACAAACAATACCAGAAGATTAAATAGAAAACAATGTACAATAAAAACAAAACAAATAGAAATAGAAATAAATTACAAAATGATTGAGAGATTAACTATGCTGCAAAAAATGAAACACTGAACATAACAGGAACAAATGAGCCAGTTGAAATATAAGGGACCTAGGGAATTGTGGGATGTAAGTGAACGTGATGAAATCCCTTTAAAAATCAGCACGGCAAATCTCATTGGCTGTCTGTGTTGGGAGGCTTGACATCATGTGGGGCGCTGCCGGCAGATAGCCAGGGAGAAACGGAGCGAGAGGTGGTCTGCTTGGCCATGCTGTAGTGACTGATGACGGTGTAAAAGCGACCGCGGTTGTTGGCATCCTGGGCAGTGTAGTAGGCCTCCAGTGAAGCAGGAATACAACGCTTGTGCTGTCAGGAAAAGTGGAAATGTAACATTAGCACGTTCATTTTATATACACGTGCTGTTCTTTAAAATGCATTGATCTACAGTACATTCGTAGAAATCCACTGTGAATTTCACTCTGACAAACATTTAAAATGTAAAAATTTTCAATAAGATCAATTACATTTGCAAATAATAGACCATTAGTGTGAACAGATCAAATTGTGTATCGCAGAAAACCGTAAACAAATGAATTTAGTCTTTGTATATAAACTTGTGTTCGATATGTGTCAAGTCAACGGCTTTACAACGTTTTGCCAAATATTTTCTATTAAGTGTGGTATGCTGTGGGAACACAACATGGAACATTAGGTGTTTTAAATAAGTAAATGACATGCACGGTCAATGCAAAGACGTGAATAGACGCAAATTGAAAAAAAAAAGTTGAAAAATGTATTTATTGCTGGCCTGTTGTTGTAGTTTTAATGAACATGAATCTTGCACCCGCTTACCTTATACACAAAGCCATCAGGACAGGTGTGATCATAGGTGAAGGCTTTGTACACCACCAGGAACACTATGCATGCCAAAAAGGCCAAAGCCAGAATAATAAGGATGGTGACCTGCAATAGGGAAAAAGCACACATTTTACCACAGTTTATAACACAAATTCTTATAACGGATGTTACAAACAAAATAACTTAAATACAGTTTGAGGCCACCATTATGCCCAAAATGCCCAAGAATTCAGTACAAGTTATTCACACACTTGAAATGAAAGATTTCTTGAAATGAACTAGAAATTGAGAGAAATAAGACCACACAAAAGCGTTTGAAGCTTGTTTTGGTTGAAAATAAAAACTTGGCTGTATTTTCGCAGAAGGTTTGAAAGTAATTTACCGTAGTTTTAGTTGACAATTTTGTCTTAAGCATAAATATGCCTATTTGTATATTTTTCGTTCATAAAACAACTTTTCTTGTTATGTAAATTTATCGTAAAAGCTTAATATTTTTACTTAAAAACATGACAAAATGCTTAGGAAGAATGGCAATTTTTGCAGTGTTGCTGTTCTAATGCCAGTCTCTTCTTGCTCAAAAGTCAAAATGGTTTTAAATTTGAATAAAGTAATTGAAAACAGCACTAATAGGGAATTAGTATTAAGTAGTAATTACATTTACAGAATGTTTTACAGTGCATGTTTTGATCCTGAAGGTCAATTGAACATATTAACATCACTGTAACTATACTGTTACATAAAACCATACTGACAGTTAATTATCTAAATTTAAAAGAGACATTCAAACATTAACAAGTTTTAACATATGATGTTATTTTAGGTTATTAAGTGAATTTATGTTGTTTTTATTGGAAACCAAGACAAGAAATGAAACAAGAAGTCTAAACCTTTGTTGGACCCATTCAAGATGTGCTTAAACAATCCATATTGTATCAAAACCAATTATATTTTGCACATATTAAATGAACTTGAAAGTGTTCCGCACATCAACAGAGAATGAACAGCAATACGAACCACGTGCAAAATAATCTTCCAGTAACCAACTGATTCATCCCCACCCATCTCCTCCAGGCCATCTCCCCCTCGGTTGTGCCAGCTCTCATCCAACTCGCCTCCCACCATTGGTACATTTCCCACAGTCTTCAAAGAGTCCCGTATTACCCCGCTACTGAAGAAACCCAGTCTTAATTCTGCACTGTAAGAAAACTAGAGACAGGTATCTCTTCACCTCTTTATTGCTAAAACTCTTGAGCGTGTTGTAATTAACCAGCTCTTTTCCTTTCTTGTGCAGAACAACCTCCCGGACCGCAATCAGTCGGGTTTTAAGAGCGGTCATTCCACCAAAACTGCAATGCTTTCAGTTTGAAGCCCTGAGACTGGCAAGAGCAGCTTCTAAATCATCTGTACTCATCGTACTGGATCTATCTGCCGGTTTTGACATTGTTAACCACCACATCCTCCTCTCAACTCTCAAGGCTATGGGTGTCTCTGGACTAGTGCTACAATGGTTCAAGTCTTACCTCAGGTAGGTCATTTAGAGTACCTGGAGAGGTGAGGTCTCCGAGTCACAACATCTTAATACCGGGGTGCCTCAGGGCTCAGTGCTTGGACCGTTGCTTTTTTCCATTTAAAGTAAATGACATCCCTATGTTCTGTCATTCGGAAACATGGCTTTTCTTATTACTGCTATGCGGATGATACACAACTCTACTTGGCATTTAGGCCTGACGATCCAACTGTTTCTGCACGCATTTCATCATGCCTGAGTGACAATTTACTCTGGATTAAGGACCATCACCTGATGCTGAACCTTGCCAAAACAGAACTGCTTGTAATCCCGGCCGAACCAAAAACTCATCACAACCTTTCCATTCAACTAGGCTCATCAAAAATCACACTTTCCAGAATGGCCAGAAACCTGGGAGTGTTAATCGATGATCAGCTAAACTTCATGTTGCCAACACTACCCCGTTCCTCTAGATTCATCCTCTACAACATTAGGAATATTAGACCTTTCTTGTCCGAGCATGCTACACAAGTCCTAGTCCAGGCTCTTTTCCTGTACAGACTGGACTACTGCAATGCGCTACTGGCTAGACTCCCATTTTGCACAACCAAACCTCTACAGATGATCCAGAATGCAGGGGCAAAGGTGGTCTTCAATGAACCGAAGAGAGCACACGTCACTCCTCTCTTCATTAAGTTACATTGGTTCCCTATAGTCGCTCGCATCAAATTCAAGACTCTGCTCCTCGCCTACAAGACCACCACTGGTTTGGCACCCCCATATCTTGACACGCTATACAGACCTATGTACCCGGCAGTTCCTACGCTCTGCAAATTAATGATGTCTTGTAGTGCCATCCGAAAAAGGGAAAAAAACACTCACATGTACCTTCTCCGGATCTGTCCACATCTGTGGAATGATTTCCCGCTGCTACAATATCAGCAGATTGTTTAGCCATCTTTAAGAATCAACTGAAAACACATCTCAACCGTCAAAACCTGACCGATTATTCTATCCTTAAAAAAAATCATCGGCTTTGTATACTGTGGAAGGCTATATGAGACCAGTTTGTACTGCACTTCTGCTATTATTTACCTCATTTGTAAGTCGCTTTGGATAAAAGTGTCTTCTACATGACTAAATGTAAATGTATTATGTTAATCTCTAAACCACCACAAATCCAAAAACAGAATTGGGACTTGTCACGGTTCTGCCTATCTTGTCTGGCTAATTCTTGGTCTTGAGGCAGAACCAAAACAGAATTCCCTGTTTCATGTGGGGAGAGGGATTTTGGACCTTTTGGGCTTCCATACTCTCCCCGAGTCTCGTCTGTGTTTCCCGCCATTTCGTGTCATTAGCTTCCCCTTAGTGTTTCATCTGTTTCACCTGTCCCCTATTAATTATCCTGTCATTGTCTCCCTATAAGAGTCCTCTTGTTTCATTGTCTTGTGCGGTTCATTGCGTTTGCCCTGCATTGTATTTGTGCTGTGCGTTTGATACCTGTTCTATTGCCTGTCCATGTTAAGCTGTTGTTCCTGTTTCCTGTTTCCCGTGTGTAGTAAGTCTAGTTTAGTTTTTGAAGTTCTGAGTGTTTGTTTTCTTTTAGTTTAGTTAGTCAGTGTTCTTGTGCTTGTTAAAATATTGTTTATCCTGTTTTCCCCACTGAGGGTTTTTGTTTTGCCTGTTTTTGTCTTGTTAATTATAAATAAATTCGTGTTCAAACCCCTGTACCACCTTGTCTGCCTGCACTTGGGTTCTCCTGCCTTGTCTCCTCGGAGATTCTTGACAGAATGAACCGCCACAACAGAACCCAGCAGGCAACCGCGGACGATTCCTTGCGGTCCCACCAGGCCCGACTCCTGTTGGGTTTTAAGCAGGGGGATCGCGGGATCAGGCAGTTCGCTCGGGAGTTCCTGGCTGCAGCTAGGGAGACTGAGTTCGGTGAGGCAGAGCTCAAGGTTATTTTTAACTGCTGCCTCACCGAGCCTCTCCGGCGGTCTGAGATGAGGATGTTGAGCTCCCTGTGGATGGGCGACATGATCAGGTATGTGGTCAACCGGGATGATCCCTGGCCATTAGTGCCAGACTGGGTGTCCGCCCCCGTGGCTACCGTCCCGGAGGACCGCGCCCTGGCCGCCCTTACCCTGGGGAGCTCGGCACCCTCATCCGCAGCACCTCCTGCGGCCACTCTACCGTCGGCCAGTCCCACTGGCCGGCGGAGGAGAAAGAAACTACCCAGTCCGGAGCTACCCAGTCCGGAGCTACCCAGTCCGGAGCTACCCAGTCCGGAGCTACCCAGTCCGGAGCTACCCAGTCCGGAGCTACCCAGTCCGGAGCTACCCAGTCCGGAGCTACCCAGTCCGGAGCTACCCAGTCCGGAGCTACCCAGTCCGGAGCTACCCAGTCCGGAGCTACCCAGTCCGGAGCTACCCAGTCCGGAGCTACCCAGTCCGGAGCTACCCAGTCCGGAGCTACCCAGTCCGGAGCTACCCAGTCCGGAGCTACCCAGTCCGGAGCTACCCAGTCCGGAGCTACCCAGTCCGGAGCTACCCAGTCCGGAGCTACCCAGTCCGGTGCTACCCAGTCCGGTGCTACCCAGTCCGGTGCTACCCAGTCCGGTGCTACCCAGTCCGGTGCTACCCAGTCCGGTGCTACCCAGTCCGGTGCTACCCAGTCCGGTGCTACCCAGTCCGGTGCTACCCAGTCCGGTGCTACCCAGTCCGGTGCTACCCAGTCCGGTGCTACCCAGTCCGGTGCTACCCAGTCCGGTGCTACCCAGTCCGGTGCTACCCAGTCCGGTGCTACCCAGTCCGGTGCTACCCAGTCCGGTGCTACCCAGTCCGGTGCTACCCAGTCCGGTGCTACCCAGTCCGGTGCTACCCAGTCCGGTGCTACCCAGTCCGGTGCTACCCAGTCCGGTGCTACCCAGTCCGGTGCTACCCAGTCCGGTGCTACCCAGTCCGGTGCTACCCAGTCCGGTGCTACCCAGTCCGGTGCTACCCAGTCCGGTGCTACCCAGTCCCAAATATTTTTTGGGGGGGCGCCGTGGGGAGGCGACTGTCCGAGCGGCCGTTCCGGCCGCGGATCCGTTCCAGGAGCCGGAACCAAGCCCGTTCCAGGAGCCGGAACCAAGCCCGTTCCAGGAGCCGGAACCAAGCCCGTTCCAGGAGCCGGAACCAAGCCCGTTCCAGGAGCCGGAACCAAGCCCGTTCCAGGAGCCGGAACCAAGCCCGTTCCAGGAGCCGGAACCAAGCCCGTTCCAGGAGCCGGAACCAAGCCCGTTCCAGGAGCCGGAACCAAGCCCGTTCCAGGAGCCGGAACCAAGCCCGTTCCAGGAGCCGGAACCAAGCCCGTTCCAGGAGCCGGAACCAAGCCCGCCGTCAAGTCCGGCCGCCCAGCCGCCGTCAGAGAGCGCTGCCCAGCCGCCGTCAGAGAGCGCTGCCCAGCCGCCGTCAGAGAGCGCTGCCCAGCCGCCGTCAAGTCCGGCTGCCCAGCCGCCGTCAAGTCCGGCTGCCCAGCCGCCGTCAAGTCCGGCTGCCCAGCCGCCGTCAAGTCCGGCTGCCCAGCCGCCGTCAAGTCCGGCTGCCCAGCCGCCGTCAAGTCCGGCTGCCCAGCCGCCGTCAAGTCCGGCTGCCCAGCCGCCGTCAAGTCCGGCTGCCCAGCCGCCGTCAAGTCCGGCTGCCCAGCCGCCGTCAAGTCCGGCTGCCCAGCCGCCGTCAAGTCCGGCTGCCCAGCCGCCGTCAAGTCCGGCTGCCCAGCCGCCGTCAAGTCCGGCTGCCCAGCCGCCGTCAAGTCCGGCTGCCCAGCCGCCGTCAAGTCCGGCTGCCCAGCCGCCGTCAAGTCCGGCTGCCCAGCCGCCGTCAAGTCCGGCTGCCCAGCCGCCGTCAAGTCCGGCTGCCCAGCCGCCGTCAAGTCCGGCTGCCCAGCCGCCGTCAAGTCCGGCTGCCCAGCCGCCGTCAAGTCCGGCTGCCCAGCCGCCGTCAAGTCCGGCTGCCCAGCCGCCGTCAAGTCTGTGTCTATGTCTATGTCTCAGTCTGTCTTGTCCTGTGAGTCTCCTTGAGGAGCGTCAGGATGTCGCTCCTTAAGGCGGGGGTTCTGTCACGGTTCTGCCTATCTTGTCTGGCTAATTCTTGGTCTTGAGGCAGAACCAAAACAGAATTCCCTGTTTCATGTGGGGAGAGGGATTTTGGACCTTTTGGGCTTCCATACTCTCCCCGAGTCTCGTCTGTGTTTCCCGCCATTTCGTGTCATTAGCTTCCCCTTAGTGTTTCATCTGTTTCACCTGTCCCCTATTAATTATCCTGTCATTGTCTCCCTATAAGAGTCCTCTTGTTTCATTGTCTTGTGCGGTTCATTGCGTTTGCCCTGCATTGTATTTGTGCTGTGCGTTTGATACCTGTTCTATTGCCTGTCCATGTTAAGCTGTTGTTCCTGTTTCCTGTTTCCCGTGTGTAGTAAGTCTAGTTTAGTTTTTGAAGTTCTGAGTGTTTGTTTTCTTTTAGTTTAGTTAGTCAGTGTTCTTGTGCTTGTTAAAATATTGTTTATCCTGTTTTCCCCACTGAGGGTTTTTGTTTTGCCTGTTTTTGTCTTGTTAATTATAAATAAATTCGTGTTCAAACCCCTGTACCACCTTGTCTGCCTGCACTTGGGTTCTCCTGCCTTGTCTCCTCGGAGATTCTTGACAGGACTAAACGTTCGCCTGGAGACAATAGTGTGATCGCAACTTTGTTTTCGCCAGAAGCGCTAATTTTTTCACATCACTGTCAACTTCAAGAACATTCACCTCAAAGAATGCAGCGCAATCTGTCATGCCACATTTGTCTCAACAAAGCGGCTCAAGCAAGGACTCCGTGTGGTCCAAACTACAAATCCGAGGTTTAAAGAAGGCAATTCCTTGCCAGACCAGACCAATTTGTCAGGGGCGATTAGTTTGGTAAAAGCTGGGCCACTTTCTGCGTTTTAGTCCCGGAGACAGCAAATGGATATTTATGAGCACCGACTAATTAGAATTATGCAAATAGGAATGAAAGATAGATGAGAAAAAGTCTGCTGACATCTGAATATTTCAGAACTCTTTCACCATATAAAGAATACCAGCTGTTTGGTCGAAGCATATTAACAAGTTAATTGAATCCACTGCACGTTGGATACTATTTTTGCAACACAGATATAAGAAACGTATAGACTCTAAAAGCACGTTTTAAATAATATATTATTTTTTATGCAGATATATAGAATCTGGTCTTAAACCTAGTGAGCTGCCAACCTAGACAATATTCTTAAGCATCGTATGTTCCCTCGCAGCACAAAACAGACCATAACATTATGATGTCATTATGAAACTTTTTCGTTGTAAGGCCCTTTGACGTGAATTTTAATCAAACCAAACACATATTCAATGATACATCAATTTTGTTGTTTGGTGGTATTATTTTTCTGATGTTTGATTGCACAAACTGTAAGATAAATCTCTATACTTCAAAAAAGCAGGTCACTGGAAAATTGGAACAGATCTATGATGTTTGTGTGGTAGAAAATGTAGAGAATATACGAATGCTCAGAGTGTCCTTCACCCTCCATATCTACTCACCATCGGATTTATGTAGGCTATTCTGTATGAACATGAATGGATGAAACTCTGATGACCTTTATTCTCTCTGTTTATCCATTCTCTCAGCACAGATTAAACAAGTGTACCGCTTGATGTCCTTAGCCAAAATTGGCCGCATTTGTACCATGTTGCTAAGCAGTGGGACTGAAGCCAAAATGGCTGTGTGCCATTCACGCCGTGAGCAGCATCTTTAAACCACTTTTGCATTTCAAACCACCCTTTGTCAGATCACCTGATGCCACATTTTCAATAACGGTATGTGTTTTTGGGAAACCTATAGCAGCCGTGAAATTTGACAATAAATCCAATAATGCTTTGCTGGGAAAGTCCTTGTCGAGCGCATGCTAATGCCGGCCGTATAAAACAGCACTCCAGGTGAGAGCCACCATGGCGTAAAGGTGAAAAGGCTCCATTCATTTACTATCTGCAAATTATTTATGCTTGACTGTCTTCACAGACATTAAAATCATTATCTTCACCCCCATTCCCAAAGAACGAGAGAGAGGGGGGTGTAAAAGCTCTGTTTTGCCGGATACACTTTAGTTCGGAAAAATTCACTTTGACTCTGGTCTCAGGACAGAGGTGCCACAAAATGAGGTCATTTCCACTCAAACGTCAACGTGTTTGTGACACATCAGACACGCCACCATCTGCTTTCCTGTTTGTTTTTGCTCATACTTGCACAAGATTTTATTAATCACTGCAGTGTCCTACCAATGAGATTCAAGGTTGGGGGGTTTTGTTGTTTTTCTTGGTGTTCGACGGCAATTTTTGGGGGGTCAGAATAATCTATGTTTGGAAAACTATAATCCCTGGGGTGGATTTATCTTGGCTGGAGCGCTGGGGGTATTAATGCTTTATGCTGATTCTGCATGTGGGGAGCCCTGCATTTTTATTATTTATTTATTTATAGTTGTTGTTGTTGTTGTTGTTGTTGTTGAACATCTCAAACGAAATGATAGAAATAAATAATAGCATAACACAACTAGCTGTTATTTGAACAAAGTATAATTTTCACATTTAATGTTAAAAGTAAATAATACTAAATAATAGTAGTCATGTAAATAATACTAAAAAAGAATAGTAATTATTATTAAAATAATAAGAATACATTTAATTTATATAAGTTATGCTATGCCGTTAAAAGGCAATTGTTTCAAGACCAAGAAATACAAGGGATACATTATTTTGAACCAAACTAACTTCACATTTGTCTGATATCTTAATTTTTTGGCATAAATATGATTTATGATCCAAATATTCAGGAGTAGAGGAAGCCCAAATTCAATAAAGACATATCCATATTGGTTTCCAAAACTAAATGTTGGGAGTTATACCCAGCAATACTGTATCTTTTTCTCAATTATATTTATTATCAATAAAATATATGACATGATATTAAACATCATCCAAATATTGACCAGAAATTGACTCTGGACCAGATATTAGCTGACCATGTCACCAATCCTGCTTTCCCTTACAAAACTAATAAAATATAAAATCATAGTACGCAGCCCAAAGACGTAAAACTGAGTGTAACATAGTTTCTCTAATCCCAAATTAATATTTGTAGGCAATCAGAAGTGAGCCATGTTTTTTCTGATCATTACGAACAAGCTTGACACAACAATGGAGGCTCACCAATGAGTTTCGGGTAGAACTATCCAATGTCAAACCGAATGACTGTTAAGAAACCTGATTAAAAACAGGCACTGCTTGATGATGCTGATAAAGAAATCACACATAAAAAAACACCATATAAACATAAATAAAATAGTGAGGGGGACCATTGTATAGCAAAGAAAATATATCAAGAGGTATTGTGCCATATTTGTATCACATGGTTTACTCGTGTTACTTCAAAGAAAGGCATTCATTTAAGAATGACATTAATTTGTATGTACGAAAAGCACACTTTTACTAAGCTAATAAAAAAACGGGCCTACAAACTCAAAAAAAATGGTGCTATTTAGCCCTAAAAATCGTTTGTTTGCTTGTAATCATATGGTAACCATTTGAAGTGCACTATATAGCAACATATATTGGTGCTTCAGTGGTTCTTCAAAGGTTCTTTAGGGTGACCGAGGTGATATATCGCACTGTTTCCACATAAAGACCCTTTATGGCTCTTAGGGGGCCTCATCCCAAAGAACCATTGAAATACCACTGAAGCACCAGTTATGGTTCTATAAGGGACTTAAACTGGTTCCCCTATGATTACGAGCCAAGAACCACTTTTATGGCTATATAGTACAATTTTTTACTGTTTAGCTCAGTCCAGTTAGCCCATAACAGTAGATGCAACCAACAGAGGTTCTGTGAGAAAGAGAGTACTTTGAGTGTACTGTACTTTGTGGTTGTCTACTTGTACGTCATCACAGTCTGTTCCATGCAGTTAGTTTAAATCTTCCTGTTTCTTCTCTCCAGATGTCAAGGACATCAGAAAGTATTACTGTCAGATTTAAGGTTTCTATCTTCATTGAGCCTGTTCTTTGTACCTTCTTGTTTCTCCCTATTAGAAAATCTGTCCATAATGCTCGCTGTATAATATTGTCTTTCTTTCTACTTCAGTTTGATGAATACTGCATGATTTTTTTTGCTCGAATGTTCTGCAGTTAAGGTCGACGTTTCCTATCCTCTGCAAGCCCATGTTTGAAAGAGATTTTATCCTGTTGTAACCTTGCTAATGGCTTCGACCGTTCCACAAAGGTGCATTTGTATAATTGCCGTGATTATAGCACTATTTCATTACTCCTCCCATATGTTTCCTCACACACTAGGCAGGAAGCATTTTACGTCTGCCATTACTAGTTTACTAACAAAATAGGCATTCAGTATAGCTTTCTATAATGTGCTATAATAAAATATTAAATGTTGCAAAGACATACAAAATTACTTTTAAAAGAGCATATGTTCCACAAGTTTAGGTGAAGCTATAGGTGAATACCTGCCCAACTCTCTCTGATTACTTTTACATGTTTTTGATGGGAAAATGTTTTTTTCTATATCGTCCAGCTGTTCATACTGGTTTCCCATTTTTCATGACCACTCGCTTTTTCTCCGGTCTGTCTTCCACATTTGCCAATGAATTGATATGAAGTCAGAACTTCTTCTGTGCTTCATCTATGTGCTTAGTGTTGCCCTCCATTTATTTTAACACCATAAACAGTTCTATCTATACACCAGATCACCTTCTGCAGCCTCCTACTTTCTGTCATCAAGCTCTGCCATCTCTTCAATGGCAAGTTTCCACATTTAAATAGACATTTTTCACTGAAAGAGCCTTTTTAGAGAAAGGTCTAATTGCTGCCCTGTCTGTCATAAAGCAGCGATGTTTCATTTCGGTTTTAACAATGTCTAATAACTTTTTCTGAGGAAAGGAAAAATTAGACCCTAGTGAGACGAAACTGACAATAAAAGAGTACAGGGCATTACAAAGCTATTAAATGAATGTGAATAGGATGGCTCGGACAATTTTAGTCCTGTAAGAATTTCAGGAAAATGATTAAGACGAGAAATTGAGTTCATATTGTTATCTCTTGACTTTTTGATTGCAGACTGGTATTTCGCCAAATCTGAGAACAGTTTAAGTTTTCTAAAGAAGAATTAGAAAAATATTACTGCAGTGTTGTCACAAGAGGAACCTAATAAGCACTTAAGCATAAGTTTCCTATGGCACTGTACAATCTTCATTAAAGCGCAATTTCGTTATATTTAATCTCCCTGCGGTCTAAGAAAAAGATATTAGAGACATCTCATTCGTGATTTGATTTCCAATTGGTGTAAATTATGAGAATTCTGGGATGCTCGAGTTTTGGCTCAGTGAGCATCTTTTGTTGCATTTCTGGGTGTCTCCGCTCAAGCGCAACTGAAACAATCACCCACACGCACAGCCAGACCACTTTCCACTCCATATGTGCGAACAGGTCCATCCATCACAATTTCCTCAGGGGGTCCGAGACTCTGACATTCATATCTAGTCTTGCCGCATAACAGCGGTGCCCCAAAAGCAGTGTGATGCCAGTCAATAAATAAATCAATGGATCCCTAAGTTACATCGTGCTGAAGACTCGCTTTTCTCCAGTAACTCCGTTATGAGATGTGAGCCAAGCCTAGCCACAGAGCATTAAGAAAGTTATCCAGATTTTGGCATTATTTGATAAATAATGCTCTAGATATTTGCTTTAGAATTACCCTCTCGCCAGCGGTGGATTTTAGAGTGTCCTAGAGACAAACACGGGAAAATCACAGAGATTTTCAGAAGAACATTTTGTAGGATTTGTAATCTTAGGCTTTATGTGATCCTAACTATTTGCTTACAGATGCAAAGAGGGGGAACGAAGGGAATGAAAAAGACGAATGTGTTTATTCACTATTTACTGATTCAAAGCCCCTGTCGGGGATCTCTTCTCGCTCTGCTCCCAAAACTAGTATGCTGCCTATGCAGACAGCGTAGGGACTCATAGAAGATACCTCGATTCATCTGACGTGTGTCTTGCATCAGGAAGGCAAAGAATGAAGTGCAACAATCCTAGTAGGAAAAAAATCAAGATTGTGTATAAGGTGTAAAAATACTGAGAAAGGTCTTTGTCTTTCAATAAACAAGTATTGACACGGATAACTCATCTTAAATATTAATTATTGTGCCCAACATTTGTGAGTATAGACGGTTTCAAAGCAACAACATAAACATGCGCGCATTCCTAGACTGAACTTAACTTCCGGCACACATCGCAAGTAATAGAGTGCATGTAGATTATTTCTGATGTAAAGCAAAAGAAACCGACAAGAAGCGTTACTTGGCTAAACTTGTCGCTCCAATATTTTGAATTCAGACTGCGAAACAAAACTCAACCTCTAGATGTCCATGTACCATTTGGTTTCTTTAATTGCAACTACAGGACCCCTTCAACTATTGTTTATTTAATAAAATTAACATATAACAAAATTCAACAAATTGTTTATTGAATACAATTGTTATACAATAAAATAATAATATAAATTAATATTAACATAAATTGAATTAAATGGCATATAAGTAGTTATATTATTAGAGACTAGCCAGACCGATGAACAAACACAGACCGGAAGTTAACTTCAGTCCAGGCATGCGCGTCCGATGAGACTGTCTACAGTGAGTATAGTGCAGTCAGGTTAGCTAAGCAACATACAAATGTCAGTTCTAGTCGAATCTAGTCGAGTCGAGTTGGGTTGGGTTGCAGCCTATAAAGAGTCTTCCAAATATGTCGCCTGCCATGATTCTTCCTCATCATGTCATGGCTTTCTTGGTCTTGTGGCAGAATCATGGAAGGATCCCTTGTTTCATGTGGACAGAGACAATTTTGGATCTTATGCATCGCCATACTCTCTCTCCGGTCCCGTCTCTGTTCCCACCCTCTGGTCTCTTAAGTTTGATTGTTAATTAGTTCATGCCCCGCACCTGTCCCCTCTTGATTTATCTCCCTATATATTGAGCTTGTGTCTCTTGACTTGTGCTGGTTCGTTTTGTATTGTTCCGATGTATCACGTCATCGTAAGTTGCCAAGTTTATAACTCTCGTCTGGTCTATCGTGTATTTAGTGTTATTTCTGTCTTTGTTTCATTTTGTTTAATTAGTTACCTTGTTCGTTTGTTTGGTCCCCCTCGTGGGAGTATTTTTATGTTTTATAATAGTCTTAGTTCTCGTTTGTTCCCCCATCGTGGGTGTTTTGGTTTGTCTTTGTAATAAAGTCTTTTGTTTCCCGTTGTTCGCTGTATGCAAATCGTGACAGTCGCCTATGAAGATCCGTAAAAGTGCACTTAGGCCGTACATATTTGTGTGATTTTAGTGTTAACATCAGCGAATGATTTACTCACATGTACAGCTTCTTGAACAATCTATTAAAGTACATTGTGTTTATTCATGTCACAGACACCCAAATAATCACATACAAGTACTCTGATACAAGTTGTCTCTATTAAAGGGATAGTTCATCATAAAATTAACATTCTCTTGGCATTTACTCAACCAGACGTTGTTCCAAACCTGTTTAAAGTATGTTGTTTTGCTGAACGCAAAGAAAAATATTTGAAAGAATTTTTGCAACCAGTTCTGGGTCACTATTGACAACATTTACATTACAAAAACATTTATGCATTAAGCAGATGCTTTTATCCAAAGCGGCTTACAATCAATTGTATAATACATTTTTTCTGTCTACGTGCAATCCCCTGGGATCGAACCCAAAACCTTGGCCTTGCTAGTGACGTGATCTTACCACGCTTTTACCACTGAGCTACAGGAAAGCTAACTAAGAAATAACTAGAGAAAAGATAACTACTATGGTAGTCAATGGTGCTCCAGAAACATCTGGTTTCCCACATTCTTCAAAATATCTTCTTTTGTATATACAGTTACAGAAACAAAGAAATGTATACGTGTCTGGAATAACTAGAGCGTGAGCAAATGATGAGAGAAAATGGTCACACTTTCCTTGAAGCATGTATATAATGATTATAAAAGTAGCATTGTAATGCACCTTTTAATGCATTGTTATATCTTATAAATAATTGTTATCACAGTTAAAACATTATAACGTTGTCCTTGTTACACTACACATTTTAAATTGGTTATCATTCTTTACAACTACATGTAATGCATTACAACACACATTATGAATTATAATAATTCTTTATAATGCATTATACATACATGCTTCAAGGAAAGTGTTACCGAGAATTCTCCATTTTGGGTGAACTGGCCCTTTAAATATAAGCATAACACTTTCTCAATTAAGTAAGTTCCATGCAGTATTAAAACTTATTTTGGTACTCATGTTTTGAGCCTTGAAGCAAGTTTTGAATGTAATTGTCACGATTGAGAGAGGTAGAACCCAATTGCAGGCAGATAGGACAGACGGTGGTGAAGGGGTAAACAGATATTTATTGACAAGAAACAAGACTGAACAAAACAGGCAAAACAAAGACCCACGATGGGGGAAAAACAATACAGGGATAAATATACTTTGATAATAAACAAAGGACACCGACTTACTAAACTAAAACTAAGAAAAACAAACACTAGGAACAAACACTAAACTGACACTTACTGAGACACATGGACCAGGGAACAGGAACAATGACTCTGGCAAAGAACAGCAAGAACGTATAGTAAACAGGAATCACATACAATGAACGCCCACTAGACAAAGAAACATGAGGACTCTTTATAGGCAAGGTAATTAACACAAACTAGGAAACAGGAGGGTAGGGAAACAATGACGTGACTCGGGGAGAGTATGGAAGGCCATGAGTGTCAAAACCGTTATGGAAAGCCATAAGTGTCCAAACCACCTCTCCCCACAAGAAACAGAGGATTCTGTATGATTCCACCTCTAATCCAAGAAATACCAGGCAGGGAGAGGTGAAACCATGACAGAACCCCCGCCTTAAGGAGCGACATCCTGACGCTCCTCAAGGAGACCCACAGGACAAGACAGACTGGGACATAGACAAGACTAAACAAAACATGGAAAACAAGATAAGGGGCAGACAGGCAAGAATCAACAGGGGATTGGGGTGACTCAACAAAAATAACAAACAAGGGAGGGGGGGTGGGGGCAAACAAGACATGGGTGGAAGTCCAAAAGGGGTAGGGCTGGGTGGGGAAGTCCTTGCCCTGGGGGACGCACCAGAGTGCGGAGCCCCAGGGGGCTTGACAGGGCTTGGCGCCGGTCGGAAGATCGGCAGGACAGTTCTTGACGCCGGCTGATGGGCCGGCAGGACAGGGCTTGACTTCGGCGGCGGCGGGGCGGCCGGACTTGACGGCGGCTGGGCAGCCGGACTAGACGGCGGTCTCTGCTGGGCCGGGCTTGGTGCCGGTTGCTGGACCGGGCTTGGTGCCGGATGCTGGACCGGGCTTGGTGCCGGATGCTGGACCGGGCTTGGTGCCGGATGCTGGACCGGGCTTGGTGCCGGATGCTGGACCGGGCTTGGTGCCGGATGCTGGACCGGGCTTGGTGCCGGATGCTGGACCGGGCTTGGTGCCGGATGCTGGACCGGGCTTGGTGCCGGATGCTGGACCGGGCTTGGTGCCGGTTGCTGGACCGGGCTTGGTGCCGGTTGCTGGACCGGGCTTGGTGCCGGTTGCTGGACCGGGCTTGGTGCCGGTTGCTGGACCGGGCTTGGTGCCGGTTGCTGGACCGGGCTTGGTGCCGGTTGCTGGACCGGGCTTGGTGCCGGTTGCTGGACCGGGCTTGGTGCCGGTTGCTGGACCGGGCTTGGTGCCGGTTGCTGGACCGGGCTTGGTGCCGGTTGCTGGACCGGGCCTGCGGCCGGGCTGGACGCTCGGACCGTCACCTCCCCACAGCGCCCCCCCAAAAAATATTTGGGGTTTGACACCACCGGACTCGGGACCACAGGACTCGGGACCACAGGACTCGGGACCACAGGACTCGGGACCACAGGACTCGGGACCAACTGGTTCCCGGCTGACCTCCGCTGCCTCTTCTTTTTCAGCCGAGCCACCCGTCTGGTGGTCGGCTGAAGGAAGGAGGTAAAGGGCAAAGCCGGTTCCGGGTTGGAGGCCTCAGAGGAAGACCCTGAGGAAGTTCTCCTCCCCCGCTTGCCACGGAGACCAGTCGGTGGTGGTGAAGCTGCTGCGGTTGAGGCGGAGGGCACGGTGATGCCCACAACCCCGACCTGCAGGGTACGACCCTCTGGAATAGCAGCCAGCGGAGATGGATAGCAGGATTGTACTGGGACCCTGGACTCGGACCTGTTCGTGGCATACCGCCACACGACATCGAAGTCCAGCGGTCTCAGCATCCTCATCTCCGCCGGCGACAGAGGATCCCTGAGGCCGCGGTTGAACAACACCGCTAGCTCCGCCTCCCCAAAGACCACCTCCTCTGCGGCATCCAGGAACCTCTCTACGTAGGTCCCCAGATCACCATCTCCTTGGCGGATACCGCAGAGGTGGCGTGCCTGGCGGGACCGCAAGCAGTTCACCTTGGCTGCCTGCTGGGTTCTGTTTGGGGCGTTCATTCTGTCACGATTGAGAGAGGTAGAACCCAATTGCAGGCAGATAGGACAGACGGTGGTGAAGGGGTAAACAGATATTTATTGACAAGAAACAAGACTGAACAAAACAGGCAAAACAAAGACCCACGATGGGGGAAAAACAATACAGGGATAAATATACTTTGATAATAAACAAAGGACACCGACTTACTAAACTAAAACTAAGAAAAACAAACACTAGGAACAAACACTAAACTGACACTTACTGAGACACATGGACCAGGGAACAGGAACAATGACTCTGGCAAAGAACAGCAAGAACGTATAGTAAACAGGAATCACATACAATGAACGCCCACTAGACAAAGAAACATGAGGACTCTTTATAGGCAAGGTAATTAACACAAACTAGGAAACAGGAGGGTAGGGAAACAATGACGTGACTCGGGGAGAGTATGGAAGGCCATGAGTGTCAAAACCGTTATGGAAAGCCATAAGTGTCCAAACCACCTCTCCCCACAAGAAACAGAGGATTCTGTATGATTCCACCTCTAATCCAAGAAATACCAGGCAGGGAGAGGTGAAACCATGACAGTAATTATGGTCTAAATAGCATGAACGTTGAATATTCATGAATGATTCATTCAACAGTGTTGGCAACTATGAACACTGAAACACCAACATTGCATCAGTCATACTGATTCCATTTCCTATAAGCGGAAGCGACAGGAATTAAGGAATTCTCCTCGGGGATGCAGAGAAATGTCATGTTCAGCTACAATTACTTCATTCTGAAATGAGCCAATTACCCTGGGTCTCTTCAGAGATACCCAAATTGCAGGAGACAAAAAGAAACTAGCTTTCGACAAACACTTTTTATCTGAGAATGCTTCACAATGTTTAAGCAAAAGAAAGCCAGTGACAAAAAGACCAACCAAGTGCTTTACTCTTTTCTTGTCATCTGTGACCCCCTAAAATGCATTAATCTGCATTGAATGGACAAGCTGAGATCTCCAAACATTTTGCAGTACTTTTCTTTCGAGCAACTAACCAGTAGTAAGACATATTTGTTGAGTATATGGTTCATAAAAACAGCTTGACGACTACAATCTACAATAGTTTACAAAACTGTAAATGTCCATTTGTACTTCAATCGTCTTCTATGTAGTCTACTTGAGTTGGGCTAACCGCCTCTCAGTTCCACCACAGAGCTTAAAGATTTCTGTGGGGGGGTAATAGACAATATGGAAGAATAACAAGACTGGCTCTCCAGGGCCGTGTCTCTCACACCGGCGAGCTTGTGGGCATTTTGGCCATTAGCCCAGCTAACACTGCGCGTTGAGAATGAGAGAGAAAGAGAGAGAGGACCTGTGCAGCAGGGAGAGCTGCTCTGTCACTAATTGCTCCCCGAGCACCCCCACAGGTACACAGGCAAGAGGCTCGTGCTCAAGAGAGACAATGGTGTCGCACAATACCATGAACTCATTCTGCTGTGTAGTCAGATGCAGTAAAATGCATGCTTTGCCGTTTTCATGCCAATTTTACTAGCGTTGGCAAATTTTCTAACATGTCCTGTCATTTTGCAAAGAAATAGGAAAATGAAGACTTTTAGGGTCTAAGGGCATTTTGGTTTCATACGGCATGCGCACACGTACATGTCCACGTGAGCATGTCCAATCACGTTGCATGAAGTCGACTTTATACTTATGCTCGATATCTTTAGGTTCACTGTTAAAATGCCAGTGTGAACGCTTAGCAAACCAGGACTTAAAGTATTTTGGGGGGTTGCAAATGTGAACACACCCTTGAATTCAAAAATTTGGCAAAGGTAATGGTTTCGGCTCCCAGCGAACAAACATACTAATGAAAAAATAGACTGCATTCACTGTAAGTCGCTTTGGATAAAATCCTAAATGTGAATGGATGTTGTCATACGGCTTGAAGAAATGTCACTTAAACTAAGTAACCCTGCTGAAAATGTAAATTATTAGGTTAATTTAATTAAAATATTCCCCACAATACAATATAATAAGTTGTTTTTTTGCATAATTTTGCATAAATAATCAATTAGATTTTCTTCAATAAGAATATACCCTTTCCTTACTGAATTTTTTTTAAATTAATTAGAAATGCACCGATACTAAATTTCTCCAGCTGATTGTTGTGAGTTATATCAATACTATCAGAAAAATACGAATTCTGAAAAGTTCTTAACTTTCCGAATGTTATTAATTCATATAATGACTATTAATGTTGACTTATATACTATTAATCAAGCTGAGGATGTTTCTTAACATTTTCTCGATATGAAACACAAATTCATTTTCTTTTGATTGACAGGATATATCGACCCTGACCATCAGCTGTTTTTTAAACTAGCGGCCAATAGCCTATAATGCCAAAAACTGCTTTCATCAAACAAAAATGATTATTGGATGATATGTCGTATCATCTCTAATATTCATATTTACATTAATATTAATATGATTTCAGTTGTAGCATTTATACGTAATGGTTGTTTTTGTTAAAGTATTAAAAGCACTACATTACAGTAAATATTTTCTAATAATATTACAATACTAAGAATTAATGAAATAATAATTGTTATAATTGTTAGAATTATAATTTCCTTCTTATGATTCGCAGATAAACTATGACACATTTTGGAAATTTTGTGAGACTCATCTTAAATGTATGTCTTGTATTAGAATCCATCCTTTAACTGTGTTATGTGTGGACACGGTCCAGAGTATTAATTATTTGGGCAAGCTCACAGTGTGTTAGCATTATGTTGAACTTACTCGTCTGTTTAACCATCATGTAATAAAAAAAAGTTGACGAACTGTCGCATTATCACCAGGCATCAATGGCCAAAGGATGAAATTTCTATTCACGAAGATGGAGACAAAAGAAACAGACATGCTTCTCCAGCAACGGTGGAAGGTGATATTCATCAGGGTTTGAACAGAGGAAAAGCCATCTGGTGTCATAAATCATTTCTGTCGCCATGAACAGAGAACAGCATGTCCCCCAAAGCAGTTCAAATACACAGTCGCATTTAAACATGACAAATGATTCCAGTAAGCTTTCGCACAACTCCTGGTGATTTTACAAAACACGACAAGTGCATGGATGAGCTAGAACAGTGTGATGTAACACTCGCAAAAACAGGCAGATACGCCTGCTGGATGATTTAAACACTTCTCGACAAAGTGTAGAAAGACTGTAATTTAAAGTGATGGGACAGCACAGCAATGTTTCTTTTTCAAGGCTAGAACCACCATTAAAAAAGAATCAGTTCAACCCCAATTTTTTTTTTCATAATGTATTCAATCTCATGTGACTCTTTGGTGAAACACGTCCACGGACCACCTACAGTCTGTCCACTAACTGACAGAATCTCCTCATCCGACCACGAATATCTCCACGGCCGTTGAGATGTTTTTATCTTGCCCATGGAGATTCTCATCACCATCATTCATCATGATCAATCACTCTGACAGCGGTTGTCCCATGCATTACCCGGGGTCATGCTTGACGACATATGGTTTTGCCCAAGCAAACGATTTGTCAAATTCAATGAACGGCAATCATCAGAAGGGGGTGGTTCCAACAAGTCAACATCACCGCAGCATAGCATGGTCTCCTGACTCCAGTCTGGGTGACAACCGTCTCTGTTTCCTGAAACTCCCACAAGATTGGGTACTTTATTTTGTGACTGAGCAAATGCCATGTGACAATTTACAGCGTGTGTAGGGGGAACGGATTGGCAGCGTTATACAAAAGTGGATGGATCGCTCTGCGTGAAAGCCTACTTTATGTCATTGAGAGGGTGAGTTATATTGCGCGAACAAAGGAGAAACGCTTTCGAACGCTTGGAGACTGTGAAATAAAAACATGGTACCATGTCTTTTGGATTCTCCGTGCGTGCATTCGCTTTTAGAATACTTCCGTCAGAGCGGCAAAAGCGTCCGTTCCGGCCCATTACGTTAGCAGCCCACCGGGAACACGCCCGGTACGCCAGATGGCCAGTCCTCCCCTGAATGTCACACTGTTTTTCAATTAAACGCTATTTTATTTATATAGCACTTATCACAATATGCATTGTTCCAAAGCAGCTTTACAGGAGAAAATAAAACCCAGAAAAGTTAAAATACAGTAAAGTGCATGGTGTAGTAGAACAAGCAAAATCATTTTAATAAAATCCACAAATATATAATAACAGCCGTCTCCAGGTGAGCAAGACAATGATAAATAAACGGAGAAAAAACCTCGGGAGATCCCAGACTCAGTTTGGCCTCGGGAGGGCCGGGTCCCTTCTGACGTGTCACAGCTGCACTCAGTAACTTTGATTTAAAGTTTATGAATAACAGGGAGAGCGTTTAATGAGTAAATTTATATGAATATAAGGGTTTTAAAAAAAAATAGTTTAAACTATTTTGGTCTAATTTTGACAAATTTTGTGAGTGATATCACAAAATATACAATAATGAGTATTTTACAATTAATACTTTAAATAGGGTCTTACCCTTCAAAGTCTTCTTTCGAACTTTAGCTGACCAGAAAACCCTAAAGATATCGTT
This sequence comes from Triplophysa dalaica, assembly GCF_015846415.1. Lineage (NCBI taxonomy): Eukaryota > Metazoa > Chordata > Actinopteri > Cypriniformes > Nemacheilidae > Triplophysa > Triplophysa dalaica. The sequence continues at coordinate 15,523,884 of NC_079560.1, read as the reverse complement.
AAAATCCATGCGTCTAACCATGCGGCATGTCATAGACATCATTGTTAAATGGCTCAGTCTTTCTTATCCCACTGATGACGTCAAACGAGACTTAATAAAAGATATCCCTTTCAACTTTATTTCTCCTTTTTGCGCAACAACACCACTTTTTTGAACACCAGCCAATCGAAATACTTCATGTTCTCAACAGGCGTCACCCGATGTGATGCGAAAACTGTAAAGTGATTTTGATTGGACGGTGAATTAAATCAGTCAGGAACATTTTCCAATAGTTTCTTGTTTTTTTTAATCAACCACCTACTGTATATGATTTGTCAATCAATGATGTAAGGACAGCTCCCATTTCCTCAAGCCAATCAAGGGCCTTCTCGTTCCTTTTGTTAATCCAGTCCTGGTCACAATATATTGAAATATGACCACTATTTTACCCTCTGTTTTTAGTGTTGTTCCCTCCCACTGGCTCTCCAGAGATGTTAAAAGGAGACAATAAAGGTTTAAAGGAGAGCCGAAGGCCTCTGCAATGCTGTGTGGGCGAGCCACATAAGCGGTCTTCTTGCAAACATGTCTGCCGCTCACCTAGCCCTTCTTCTTCATTCTTATTCTGCTGTTCTCCCAGAGATGACGAGACGGACAGGGCAGCATTTCAGTCTACTTGACATCTGTAGTAGAGTAGGCGGGGCGAGACCGTGATTCAAGTCCGGTGAGTAATTGTGAATGAGCGCCAGCTGTGCGCACACCGGGCTCGAATCACGTAGGAGATTGGGAGCATATAAAAGGAACGAGCGACCGGACCGTCGAAGAGAGAGGACCGGGCCCGAACATGTTTTACGTTTGTATTTATATTTGTATTTATGTTATTTCGTCGGCGGTCGTCCGTGAGGGGCCGCCGGCTGTTATTATTTGTATTAAAACTTTATTTTAAATGTCTGCCGGTTTCCGCCTCCTTCCTTCCCTTTTATGGAGATTTTCTACAACATCCCTTCGGCATCGTGCCTGAGAATTCATGTGTCAGTGTGCAGAAGCTCTCCATTAGAAAGCTTGATTGTTTTCAGGCAATTATTAATTGGTTTGCAGCACTTGCTGAAGGCTCGGCAGGGGTCTGTTGCTGTAATTTGACATGTTATCTATTAAAAGTGTGCATGTGTGTGCGCTACAGTCTGTTACGCCAGAGCTGTTGAAGGATAAAGAGTTGAGGCTGTTCACTTTACCGTCCTGTTTTTGTGGCACTAGATGCATCACACAGAATAGCAAAATGAAGATTGATTCAAAACAAGTTTGAAACACTTCTACCTTGTTTCTACCTTCTAACAAACAGTCTCGCCTCAATCTCAAGCTACTGGATGAACATACGAGCAAATCTGTTTGGTGTCTAAAGCGCTGTTGAAAATATATACTGCCAGTGAATGTACATTTTTGAAAGAGACATAAGAGTACAAACTAAAAAAAAAACTAAGCCCAAGACCCCTCTGGTTCCTGCTATACTGTATAAACATTTCTTTAAAGGGATAGTCCGCCCAAAAATGAAAATTCTGTCATCATTTACTCGCCCTCAAGTTGTTCCAAACCCGGTTTAAATTTCTTTGTTCTGATAAACACAAAGAAAGATATTTGGGGAAATATTAGCAACATTTCTGAGGCACCATTGACTACCATAGTTGGAAAAAAATATATTATTATAAATAAATATGACAAATTTGGAAGAGTTTAAGAAAGCACCCAAAATGTTTGTACAATTGTAAAATTTTGGGTGAAGTATCCCTGAAGTCTATGAGGTTTCTTGCCTGAACCAGATGATATACTTGAAGTTGGTTAAAAATAAACGGGTATCAATTATTGAGTAAGAACACAAACACTATTCAACCAGTGACTTATCATACTTCGATTCAAAACAGTAAATGTATGAATAAAACATGTAATTATTATGATTGGGAACATTTTCGCAGGAAATTTGAGTTTGCAGCAGTTCTGCTTTGCATCATTACGTCACGTCACTAAACAGAACATACAGGACCGGCTAATGTATCACATGTGTGGATGCTGTGGGTGGTAGATCGTCGCTTTAAACGTTCCATTAGAATTTTAATTTTCATCTACATTGCAGCGTTTCAGTGGATAAAAAACCTCCACACTACAGCTTTAAGGCTAGGATTACGAGTTTTTAAAACCACTGATAATATTGCCTACAAGTCATCATTAATTCATCATTAGGTCACCTCCTACATATTTCAGACCGAATATTCTCTCTGATGTGTCACAGTCGGCAAATGCAAATGCAAATGTAGTTTCATGATGTCTTTTCATAACACCGATATTATGTAAAACTAACAGCATTTACTTATCTTAAACCACAACCATAATAAAACGCACTACCTATCAATAAATTCTTGCTCTAAAAAATGTATGTGGTTCTTTCCTCTCCACATGCTTCTGAATTAGTCTTACATTTAAAGGTGATAGTTCACCCAAAAATGAAATTCTGTCATCATTTACTCCCCTACTTGTCATTTTAAACCTGTAGGACGTTCTTTCTTCCGCAGAACACAAAAGAAGACATCTTGAAGAAAGTTGGTAACTGAACAGCACTGGCACCCATACACTTCTATTGTATGGACACAAAACCAATGAAAGTGAATGGGGGCCAGTTAACACTGTTTTTAAAAAGATAATCTTTTGTGTTCTGCAGAAGAAAGAAAGTCATACAGGTCTGAAACCACAAAAGTGTGATTAAATGATCACAGAATTTGTATTTTTCTCACTTTAATCTTGGCATGGCAGTAATGTGGGTATTTGATGTTGATGTGATCAATCCCTTGTGATGTCACAGGTGTTACATGGAGATAACTTTGGGTTGATTTGTATACATAACATTGATATATCAAATGTATCCATGTGTAGCACAGCACTCGGGAACAGTTGTAAAACTGTAAAAATCAATTACAAATCCGCAAACCCTTTCCTTCCTTGACCTGCCAAACTTGCCTTCCAGTGTTCTAACAACAAAATGATATCGCAAGACCTCTCGGCACAATTAAGTTGTCTTAATACCGCATTTATTTCAACATGATCTCTTAATATGTTCCACTTCGATGCATAAGACACCAAGAGACCTTTGTTTTGAACATTTAATGAGAAGGAACGTACCTTCTCCACTTGCTGGTGAAGCTACAGCTGGGAATATGAACAAATCCAACAGGGAGATATCAGACGCTAGTTAGCTCTTTGTATTCTGAATGGTTTGTCCTAGACAACAACCTTCCAAAAACAAGAGTTTTCTACGAGCAGCCCATTAAAGAAAGCTGGGATATGTCTCCTTTAATACATCAAACAATAATGGCGACACCAAAGGAGGCAATTGTGTCTGTGTACGAACAAGGCAGTTGTCAGGGTCTTGAGGTTCTTGTTGTCGGTGCATTGTGATTCTGAGGAGACTGGCAGTCTCATTCAGCATCATTTAAGCAGGAATTTAATGATTATGCCAGCGTTCCTGTCTACTACATCTGTCTCTACAATGACCCTCACCGCAACCGTAAAGTGTCCCTCTAGACGTTTCATCTCTGCAACTCTGCATTAATGAAGTCCAAACCCATCACACTGCCAACAGCTCTTTATCACCCTGTTAAAAAGGCAACCCCTGGGAAGTGGACCCTCCCAAACACCCTGCCTCCTTCCGTCGTTTGGACTGTACCAGGTAGAGGCGTTCGGTAAGGTGTTGTGTGAAGACATCCAGTGTCTATAGTTTGTAAAGATTGAATAGTCAAGAGTGCCATATTCAGAGATTGTTGATCGTGTGCGCGTGAAACCTCTACAACTAGGTCTAGGTTTCGATCCAGATTCAGACGGAGTTGAAAGCAAGCTTTAAAAGAGAACTGGCGATCCTTGTCATGCTTAAATAGGTTGAGTTAAAAGAGTTGGACATGTTAGTTGACACTCATTTGGAAACAACCTGGGATCGAATCTGGCTTTGGTATTTCCCTCCTTAATTCCATGAAAAACACGATAAAAACAAACAATTATAATAACCCTGATAGCACACATACAACTGGCTAACGTCTATTTGACGTCTGTATTTACATCTGCAAGACATCTTAAATACATAGTTTGCTCATCTGCAATACGTCTCGGAGATGTCTGCTGTCAGACGTCATATAGACATCTCGAAGATGTCTGTAAGATGTTTATGATTTAGAATGGATGTAAAGCTGCTCTTTCTAAGATGTTTAGCAGATTTGTTTACGCAGCAGATCTCCAGATCTTTAGCAGACGTATTAGAGACGTTCAGACGCCTCCAAGACGTATTGTAGATGAGCAAAATATGATTTTAGATGTCTTGCAGATGTAAATGCAGACGTCAAATAGACGTTAGCCCGATGTATTGTGCTATCTGGGAAGTGGCTGAAGATGTCGTTGAAATTTCAACGTAACCCCAAAACTTGAATCTGGTCTTTTTCAGGCTACAATCCTGCTGAAAATCCACTTTCATGCCAATCCATGCTGGTTTATGCTGGATGTGTTTCGGTCTCACAGATTTTGCAAAATGACCAAAACACGGGCTGGCTGGTGAAAAGGGGTGTCACAGTATAAGGATGTGATATTTATATCTGTAATACTATGCATATGATGATATTGTAAATAATTACACGGCAGTATCTGGTTGACATTTCGCTGACATATTGGGTGGTGGTATTACACTCTATTAACATTTTGCCTTATGACCAACAATTGTTACAAACTCTCTCTCTCTCTCTCACTCTCTCACTCTCTCTCTGCCTCCATATTGGGTTCAAATACTTCGATCTATTGCTGTGTTGGTCCATGCAAACGAAAAAGCTTAGTTGTACCTTCAGCCTTTCGGACACCCCATCAGCAACGCTGATGGTGAACTCCTCAACTTTTGGGACTTTCAGTTTGGCCTTGTTCTTCTGCTCCGTCTGGTACTCAGTCCGTGTCTTCACCACCACCTGCACAGAGAGAGCTTAACCATCAAAACAAATATAAAGCAAATTCACCAATGTACCCCAATTATGTAAGATCTTTCGAAAATCATCTTGAACTGTAATTTCCCGAGGGTTCCTGAAGCTCAACTGAGTCTAAGACATGCAAAAGTTGTAGGTTCAAAATGAGACCCCTTTCAGCCCCAAAGGAAGTAAATTACGTTAGTGAATTCAGTTCCTGTATTTTATTTACAGTACAGAACTTTAATTTGAATTGTAAGTGATAGTTCAAGTTTTTTTATCATTTACCTCTCGTCATTTCATACTAAATGTAAAGCTGTCATTTTGATTCAACATCCACTGAGATGTGGTCAATTGAAGTTCCAACCTGTAACAGTCAGTTTCTAAATTAAACACTGTGTCCAAACCATTACGCTGAAGTACAGAGGAACACCACATCCAGATGATGACGTCTCATCATTGACCTCTATCCCTGCCACCCCGTTTCCAAGCTCAATGTTGTTGAACTCTAATGTCCACAGAATGACGCTTCAGCTCTTCTCATGAACTCTATAATAACTGCTTATCTGACTCCATCCCAAACCGTTTGACATTTTATTTTTCGGTGAATAACAATCTTGTCTGCCTCCATTTGTCCTTCCATCACCTGAGCTACATGCGACACCCTGTTATCATTGGGATAGTTATTCCTGTTTTTGCACTTCCCCAGAATGCCCCGGCAGCCTGCGAGCAAGGTTGTGCGACGCCTTTATTGCTGCTGATTTAAGCCATCGATAGTGTCGTCAACACCAGAGACTACTGCAGTTCAGACTGGATTTGTTCACTTCAATCTGAACATGGGTCTGATATGCTGTAATGACAACCTGTTTGCTTAAGGAATGTTGTGAATAATGATGAGATGAAGCTCGTGATCTGCATGTAATGAGAAGATGATGAATGTGTTAGTCTGCAGATAATGTTGTAGGGATTTGAAGAATGGCCTGAACCAGATTTTGGATGAGTACTTGCACTAAATATTATACAGTGTGTTTGTGGATGTCATGCTTTTTTTTTTCATTAAGAATACCCTTTATACCCTCAATATGTCTTTATTTATGACATTATTTTCAGCACACATTTTGCAAACCCCTCTTCTGGCCTCTCCAGATTACACGGTCTGTTATGATGTCACTGTGTCAGATTTTGCGCTTTGACTCATCATACAGACAACATACAGACAGGAGTACTGTTACCATAACTCAACGAAGTTTTCCTCCATCGCATTGTCCCACCTAGCAGCACCGCTGTCTCTCCTTCACTTCGCTATGTTTGAATGTTGTGTACAGAAGAGCTTCACGCTTCTGTGCTGTGATTCTATTGGTCAACGTCACTACAGCGTCGTCATGTCGTGCAACCTCACAGGAGCAGTTTTGGTTGTGGTATACTATGGGGGACTATACGAGACGACACGATTGAATCGTGCATCTCGACCGCCTATGTCGTTTACGAATTACTACGACATGCAAATCTGGCCAAAATTGGGCTAAAATCGTGTAATCTGGAGAGGCCATTCATTCAATAAAGAATGACGTAGACTACTGTATGAAAAAATACTATTATTAGGAATTATATATTTGCACACTTCTTATTGCCATGAAATACTAATACTACATTGCTAATGTAAAATAAAGACTGCTATGAGAGCTTTCAAATAATTTGCAGTCATTACTATCTGACTTCTATCTGCAGACCTCAAGAGAAAAATTATAATTTCCCGTGAGGTTCATTCCTGTCCTGCTTAGAGACGTTAATGTCAGCACTGAAAATGAATGATCATTGTACAAATGTTTGTAACAACCTCATGCTTCAAAGTGACTTCAGATGCAACCTTCTCTTTTTATTTCTTACAAAACTAAATTTAATAGTTCACCAAAAAATGAAAATTCTGTCTTCATTTACTCCCCAAGTAGTTCCAAACCTGTTCCAATCCTGTATAAATGTCTTTGTTCTGTTGAACACAAAGGAAGATATTTGGAAACATGTTAGCAACTGACATTTCTGGGACATCATTGACAACTATAGTAGAAAAAATAACAATGGTAGTGAAAGGTGCCCCAGAACTGTTTGCTTTCCTGAATTCTTCAAAATATCTTATTTTGTCTTTAAAGACCGTGCTCCACCTCATCCCATCATACCAGATATCCAGAAATCCTTCATTCTGGTGGGTCATTTGCAATATGGTCAAATTTTTCTCCTTAAGAACTGTTGTCCATGACAACTTAGATAGCCTCTCTGTGGTCTCTACTCGGCAATACAACAATTTAAGTTAAAAAAATCTATATTTTTTATCTATATATATTTATTTGACATGAAGCCATGAAATAAGATAAATAAATGAATCTGACACTCGTTGACGTGACGATGACACCATTCTTTCACAGAACACAAAACAACACAAAACAATTCTGTGAACCAAGAAACATACTATAAACCCCAAAAATAGATTTGTAAAATTGTCTATATAAATATATAATTTTCTGCCACTCCTTCTTAGCCAATGCACAACACATGAGAGCCACTACCGTCCACAAAGAGTAAAGGCTCGCTCGCTGACATAGACATGTTAATAATCCAACACATCCTCCTTACCTCTGAGCTGGCATTCAACAGAGGAGCAGCCTCCATATGACAGCTGAGATAAAATGCCTTTTTCTCTTTGTCATGCAGGCCAATAAAGCGACAGTCCCAAAGGATTACCCGGCGAATGCAGGGGGGGGCCGGGGCTTAGATTAGGGTGGTACGCGCCTTTAAAATATGACAGCGTGCGCTTTTGTGACCGCCTTGAGTACAGGCTTGGCAAAAGTGACGGGCCACTTCAGTTAGCATGATTGTGCCATCCTCAGCGAAATCCCAAATGAGGTCCAAAGCACCACTTGAAAAGGGGTCACAGCTCTTACCCTTACGCACACAAGGGTGGGACTGGTTTGTGACCTTAACGTTGCTGTTAAACTGTGCGTACCAAAACCAGTGAAAGCAAATATAAATAAAAGTAAATCGAAGAAAACCAGAGCGAAAAAAACACATTTAACACTATAATGTAATAGCAGCCGACAGGTTAACATTCACCTGCATGCTTTCTAGCTGCTTGAACTGGTTTGGACACGTTCCCATATCTTGTTGTCCTATGTGACATCAGGTGAGGGATGTATTTTACGATCTCAACCGTAGTCGTGCTGTTACACAAGACTCGATGAAAAATGGATCTTACCTTGTCTGGGGCTTGGTACTGAAGATTAGTAACATCCAAGGGTGTGATGAGGGGGACGTTTTGAAATCCGTCCTCAACACTCACTGCTTTTGCTCCTTTGTCTTGTAGATTGCTCCCCAGTTTAACCATCTTTAAAGGATTATTTCACGTTTCACAAGCCTACAAACAAAGGGGATTTTAGGAAGTGTTGTGACATTTTATTGAATTTGTCGCTTCTGGTTACATAACTACTTAATTAAAACTGACACATCTATATACACATCTGGCACATCACCTTATATGTCAATGCATTTGGTAAACACATCACGCGTGTCCGGTTTCCAGTCAAAACGCGAATGTTTTTTTATATAAACCGACGTAAGTGAATAAATGCAAAATAAAGTCAAATGTCTTGCAATGATCAAAACAAAGCCCTTTTTGTTGTTTAAAATGCGGGAGTCGAAACATCAGTCACATACATAAAGCATCCGCACCCTTTGAAGGCAGATTTACCAGTCACAACAATTTATCTCCCTCCAAAACGCGACACGTACCAGCTGAAGATAACGTTTAAAGCACGTACTCACCTAAATGTTTCACTTCCACGCTCTTTTTAGGCTCAGAGACCGGTTTGATTCGGGTTGTTGACAAGGGCAGGTGGAGCGACGCGATGGAGAGGCCTGTATGTGTGTGTATGCGTGAGTGTGTGTGCGGTGCGGTGCGGTGCTGATGAGAGAGATGCAGATACTGACGGCCTCCGTCCGCGCGCACCGCGCAGCATCCAAACCCTTAACTTACACTCGAGCCACTAGGGGGGATCTGAAGGAAACCCTACATTTTTTCATCCGACCCTTAGAAACCCTGAAGCTCACTACCAGCCGACACAGTCTTGTTTGCCATCTGGTGGAAAACGGAGAGAAGTGCAGTAGCATCTTGACGTGTTTGTTTGTTTTCAGTACAAACTAAAAACCAACTAAACTGTTGTTATTGCTTTTTCAAAATAGATTATACTATAATTGATTTAATAAAAAATATAAACACATTATTTAAATAACAATATAATGTAATATAGATTGTTAGCCTTAACTTGGCATTTGACCTTGTAATATTGTTTTATTAGGATAAGCCGCGTTTCTAAGCAGTTAATAAAATATAAAAGCACATCTGGGATCACACGGTAGCAGCTTGTTATCTTTCATAAGGGAAGCATGTGTGCATTTCTCTAAAAAGGCGAAAACACTGATGACACACTGTAAAACGGAATCGTACAGTTTCATTTTACAGAATTTTCATGATTTTGTTTCAAAGACCAACGGCCCAACAAACCTCGGGTGTAATTTAATGAAACATTTAATGTTATAAAAATGTTAATTTGCTTTTTTCTGCATCTCCGGCAACCAAAATACAGTTTGTATGGGCTTTTTTCACCGTAAGGGCATCAAGTATTTTTAACACACACGTTATTGCGATTTTTCATTAAGTTTAACACACCAATAATCGAAGAATTCGTGTATTAAAATCATCAGCAGATCAAACTGAGCGCCAACATTTGAGTTTAAACGGGTAATTGTGAATAACTTGTAAATAATTAAGAACATAACACTTTTATATAGCCTATATGTTGTGGCGCAATGGTGTTAAAGCCTTACGCGTGCTTCTGTGAATGAAAAGACTCAAATGTCCAATTTAAAAGGTTGGTTGATTTATTGTCCGCAAATTGCAGGTAAACACATAAAGAATTGAAAGAAATGTAAGTTAAACTTCAAATTCACAATCGACAAGACATGTTACAGCCATTACTACCATATGAGGCCTGCACTCACGGTATAAGTTGACCTTCCATATTGGCGTAGTTGTGCCACATCTTCACGTCATTTATACAATAAAGAATTACTTGAACGCCCCCTAGCGTCCTTAATAAAAATAAACAATAATGTCGCTTAACAATATACATGATTTATGGAAACTAACAAACAAAATAAACTTTCAACAGTTTGTATGTTTTGTTAAACAAACAACAGAAAGCAGCATCCATATTAAGAGAGCATTACACATTTTTATTTAATAAGAATTTCTAGATGAATTTCAACAAAACCAAACCTCAGGAGTGACATAAAGTCATCCAACAGCAATGTGTAAGACTGACAGCATGACAAAACTGTGATAAAATCCAGGTTATTATATAAAACCTTTTTTTTACTTTTTCTAAAAACTCTTGTAATGTTTAAAATGTGAATATGAAAGTGTTTTCTTTGCAGTATTTGAGGTCTAACACAAATATTTTCTGTTATTTTCACATGTTCCCCCAGTGTTCCTTTCCTGCAAATAAATGCAACTTGAATCAATATTCTTATTTGAAATATGGGAGAAACATTGCTATTAGTTCACATAATGAAACAAAAATTGTAATTTTAAAATCACATTTGAATGGCGTTTGAAAGAAGGGTAACAAATATATACATTAGTGTGATATGGATGGTTTATAAATTGTTGGAATTTAATATTTGGCTGTCAATAGAAAAAGCATATAAGATTTGTCTACATACGGTTCTGTACGGCCAGTGTTTGGAATACTAATTCGGTTCACATTACCAAAACCAGAACTTGAACTATTGTACCAGTAACTAGACCATTAACCAGCCAAATATGGACCTCTCGGGCTGTGTGCGCCAGTGAATAAACGCATAGAATGTGACCTAAACTCAGTGCTCAACCTTTGTAACCAGAGTCAGACATGATCTTGTTTCACTGTTCCCTACATCCTTCCTCTGACTGAATAGATGAGATTGAATCCGGTTCTGTGTTTTATTAGGGTGGGTCATCATTATTACCTCAGTAAGATGGCACTCCCATGACCTGCGTGAAGACAAAGAACTGAAATATTCATATGGATTATTAGTTTCATATAGAATATCAGACGGAGACATAATGATGTTGGTGGTATCTCATTATTTTAAAATAATGTGAATCTTGTCCGTTCTATTGAGTGTTTTTATATTCAGTATCAATATTATTTTGCTCAATTGTAATTTCCAACCTTGTCTATTTCTTTTCATTTTTATCAATATTAAACCATCTATTTGGCTTGCTAGACCCTGCATGGTTTCATTAGTTTGGTTAAAGAAGGTGCAAAATGGCATCAGTGTTCATTGCGAGTAATATGAATGATCAGATAAGGGCCTTTAAAGGTAACTCAAATACAGCACTGCCATGTAAACACACAAGTATGTTCTAAAAGCAAAACTCAGCAGGTGGCGCTGTTTAGACTGTTACACCACAATTATAAATTCTGCATTGTTCTGAAGCCATGAAATATAAAAGAGAAAAATGTTGGGATATTTATAAAATGACAGCCATTGGGATTACCTGATGAGTGAAGACGACACACTGACATGAATTTAGACTCCACATGTGAATAAAATAAAAGAAATACAAAAAGTCGGTGTGTGTTGTCACAGTTAAGTTTTATTCATTCAACATTTCACATTACAAATATTTAAAAATTATGCATATTGTTATAAATAGTTGGCTGCAAACAATTAAATAACATTAGATTTTTCTTTTTCGTTTCACTAGCACTTACAGACCAACTCCTAGAATATGAACATTTTGTATAACATAACTTAATTAGAAAGAAAAATACAAAAATAGGAACTTATAAAGTGAAATGACAATAAAAATTAATGTGATATCTTAAGTAAAAAAATGCTATTAATAAATACAACAACCTTCCCATACACAGTTAAAAACTATTGAAATTTTGCCATTAAGTAACATCATTAACAGACAGATATTTAAATATTTATTTTCCTTCAGAAAATGTGAACCATATATTGTGGAGCACAATATAGCAATTAGTAAAAACTAGACACTTTAACATATTAAAAGCTTCACCTCAAAAATATAACAAAAATCTGATCAAAATTATAAAAATTAATTATACATTCCAATTAAAAATATACCAATAAACAGCTAAATACATTATTGACCTAATAATTACAATGCAATCAATCACAGTAGCTTGAAATAAACAAAATAAGCAAATGAGCACAAAACCTTTAATGTTTTAAAAATAACTTCAATTATTTTATATTAGTACAAATAGTTTGATTTCTTTTCTTTTTTACAAACACCAGCATGAAAAGGATTACAATAACAGTAGAAAATGACTGTGAAAAACATATTAACATCTTCTTTAAATGTCTGCAATTAAAAATGGCATTAAAGAATTACATTGCAAAGAGTCTTTATCTGGAAAGAGTTCAAAAAAAGTATTGCACATAACAACTCGAAGTTAACTTGCAACATTTACCACATTCAAGTCTTAAGTTCCCCTTCCTCCAAACGGGTTTTGATTTACTCGAACAGACAGTGGGGATGAAGTTCTCAAGTCTTTTCGACAGCGTACTAGAAGATGCTTTCGTCCTGCAATGCCATTTCAGCGTTTTCTCTAGAATTTCACGCGTTTTGTTTTTTGTTGTCGTCTCCGTGCGCATCCTATTGATGCTGGATTACGGGGAAGGCATAGAGAATAATAACATGGGAAGGGTGCAGGGTGTTGGGTGGCCTTAACCTTAAATCAAAAGTTCAGAAACATCTGGTGCACAACCACAACGAGTAATTTCAATAGCTAATTCATGTACGATTTTTTTCTCATCATGCATGCTAAGGATTACAATAGGAACTAGTTGGCAGTTCAAGAATATATATTTTCAAATGTTAAAATATCTAAACATCAAACATCCATTCTTGTGATACGAGGATCAGCCTAAACATGAACCAGATTTAGCATTCTCCTTTAGATTATAGTTTATATTCCAGCTACGGAGAGGATAGTTTATCTTTTATATCCAAGTATGTTTCCGCAATATTAACATGAATGACAACGTGTTCCTGCCATGCTGCTGTCAGATTCATTTTATATCTATTTTTGCCATTTTAATCTAGCGTGCGAGAGCCGAGACCTGTGGATCTACCCTCTGCAGATTTGTCGCTTCAACACAAGTGCGTGCTTTGTTGTAAAGATTCCTCAGCACTGAAATGTATAAAAAGCATAATTGAAAATAATATATATTAAAGTCACTCAACTCTTTTTTTTCTCTTAAAATTAAAATTTCCATATATGCAGATCTCTCAGTAACAAAAGTACAAAAGCTACCTTTCACAATGTGAAAAATTGAGGTATTGCAAAAAGGAGTTTTTCCATTTGTGAAAAATGTGCCTAAAATGACTGTTGAAAAACAAAAGCATTTAGAAAAGTAGTGCATAATAAATGTTTATATGTGCATGACAAAATAATTTAGCTAGAAAACACTGTACCAAAAAATCAGCAGGCCATGTATAAAATAATCCTTTTTTTTGCCATCTCTTTAACAGCAAATTCTTCAAAAAGTGTTTAACTTCTAAAATGCTCAACCACCACACCCACAAGCTCAAGTGATAGTGCTGAACGGGTGCATCAGAACACCGTCAAGCCAACACGAGGATACATTTCTCACTAGTGTATCAAGCGGTAATTGATCACTAACTCCCTGACTTTACTCAAGCAGATTTAGGCGCTGTGTAAATCTCTACCCAATTGGATGCAACTTTTCGAAACCTGATGCCTGGCGTAAACTCCTTAACAATACCCGAACGACGTACGTCTCCTTTGTTTGACCTTTGGAAAAGCCTTGCGGAAAGGCCGACGCACACTGGGTTCAGCGGTTTTCACTAGTGTTACTACGATTTTAACTGCATGCTGATCGATTCGAGGCCAATCTTTGGTTTGCTGGAGCCTGTCCGGTCTTTATATTGAATGGGATGAGGGTTAGGGGCCAAACCGATACACCAAAGCGACGCATCTATCACTTCGTTTTCATTTCAAGGGAAGTTTAAAAGAAAGGAAAGGTCCATGGTTTCGCTATAGCTACTACACAGCCATCTTTGGTTCCCTAATGTCTGAAAGTTAAGGGTTTAGAGGGACGGGGGGCCAACGGGTGGAGCGATAAATGGACTACCTTCAGTTATGCTTGACACTCAGGCTGAGTGGGCACGGGTGCTGGAGGACAGGAGGTATATTGTTCGATCGTTCTTCAAAGTAGCTTTCTCTGTCTGTACCTCTTTTGGGGTTCTAGGGGCTGGGTAAAGGCTTACGAGACGCATATTGCCAGAAAAACAAACGAACGAACATAGGCTTGCTGCTTGCAGCCTGAGAGAACAACGGTCGGTTGTATCTAAGCTGGACCAGAAATTAAGTTCCTTGCTTGCAGGCAGACTACAACTTTAACAACACACATTCCCCACTAGGATGCTGCTTTCCAAGCATCGTTGGAATCGAAATTTTCCATCAAGAAGTGACAGAGCAGATTTTCTCAATGTGCCATTTGCTGATGTCATTTCCTTTTGTGGTCCTGGGGGAAAGGAGACCAGCTTTGTTTTTTGAATATTTGACTGAAACTAGCAGCTAAGCTTGAGGTATTAGTTTTCTTGCATGTCAAAATAGAGATCGAATCCAGACAGCTGTTGTGGAATCAGTTGTTGTCGTCAGGAAACATAAAAGATTAGCATGGTCTTAAAGCACAAATGATACAAAACAAACAGCGTTGAGAGAAATCGCTTTAAATCCCAAGCTTTGGTTAACAACTGAGATCTTCGACCACATCTGCATTCTGGGAAGCAAAGAAATAAGTGCACTCTTCTCGCACCCTCTCTGTCATATCTGCTCCTTCGCCTTTTTCGATTAAATTAAAATAGGACGTAATACTTCCAATCGCAATGTTAACAAAAAAGCCAATTCTAAAGTCATGCAGATACGTACTGACAAATTATACTAATACTCAATATATTCACATCTCTGTGCACTTGAAAATGAAATATAATGCAGTTATTAAAAAAATAGAGAGATGGATTAGACATTTTCTTTTCCTGAATCTTTTTTAAGGATACACATCCATTTTTCATATATTAAATGACAAATTAAAATCATATCTTTTGTTTACTTTTTTTAAATTAAACTAAAAAGAAACCAGCAACTGAAAAGTGCATTTGTCTAGATGATGATTTTGCGACTCCTCCAACACCTACTCTCCTCCTCTTTCTCGCTCTGCGTCTCCCGGTCCGCTGGCTTTAGTTCCAGCGGAAGGAGATGTGGCGAGGTCTGTCGCCGCCCTCTTTGACCAGGGGCTTGTGGAATTCCCGGCCGGCGCGTGAGTGGATCGCCGCCCAGCAGTATTCACAGTAATACTGGAGACAGGTCACGTTAGCGCAGAAGAAAGGAGCGAACTTGCCTCCACAGCGGGTCCCCTGACATTCATCGCACAGCTGGTCATCCAGGACGTATGGCTTCACTTCCACCTGTATAGAAAGATGTTCAACTCTTTATGAGCATGTTAACCTTTAACTTGTTATGAAGAAAATTTCATGTTTTTGCAAAAGGAAAGTCTAGACTTATTGTAGAACATTATGATGTCTTGAATTACAGTTAGGTATTACTGTAACCTATAAATACTTTAATAATGTTTTTGTGCATTGCAGCGCTGAAAATGATATTACAGTAGATTACTCTACCTTTATTCAAGAAACTGAATTACATTTTAAATATGAAACTACAAGCAAAACTTGTATCTGCTTATCAGCCAAAGCCCATCGGAGTGTCACAACTAGGGTTGGACCATAGGCCAAATTCTGCTCGAGTGTTTGCGAGGTTCGCGTGATCAATGCCGTTTTATCGAAGTGTGCGCGGCTATTTTTTTGTGGAGCTCAGCACTGACCCGTTTATCGATTTCTCCATGCTGCAGTTGTACAAAACGAGCACTGATAGCAGCAATGTAGCTCTGCTGATTAGAGAAGGCGACCCGCCCTGCTCCCTTGGGGTACTTCAGCTCTGGGTCGGTGTCGATGCCTGCGTAGCACACGCCCCCATACAGCCTGTCCATGATCATCGCCAGCTCCACTGTCAGAAACAAAACAAATACGTCAGGCATGTGATCAGCCAAAGACAAAAAAGAAGGAAGAATGCACCCACCCTCGCCCAATTCCCCCCCCCCCCAAATTAAATGATTAAAAACAGGCAAGTGTTTGTCAAAAATAGATATTTTTCACTTAGTAACACAAAACAAACTATTATAATCATCCAATTCTGACTGGCCATTTTGGAAATCCGTTTAAATGTTTATTGGTTCACTTTCACCTAAACAATATTTAATAAAATAGGTTGATTCTTTGTGCAAAAATCTTATGCTAATGTCAAATAAGATGAGATGAGCTTATATGAGGCTTACTTCAAATTTTATTGTAATCAGCAATAAGTCATTAAACAATAATTAAAGTAAAGAATATTGTGGCCCCAAGAGACTTCCATACAAAGCCACTAGATGGCGTGACGTCATTCATCAGCGTTTGACCGCATTAATCCCCATGTAATAAAATAATTTTCAAACGCATGTTGCGGTTTTAGTTCATTTCAATGTATGCATTCAGTTGAGACTTCAAAACGTTTATATATAGACAGTGACGTAGAGAGCGTAGTAAGAATCCTGTTGGCCTAAGCACACATCTCCAAACCCCTACCCCAATCTCCTTTTATTTATAAAAAAATCTTGATACGTGAACTATTAATTTCTGCAAACATTAGTTTGTGCCAAACTACCACATTAAGTTAAAGATTCCTTTAAATTAAGAAACTAGCAAAACTACAAGCTCTCGTACTGCATGGACTAAAGCAACGCTATGTCATTTATTCTTTCAGAGTTAGAACAACTCTTTAGTCAGACGAATTCTAGTGCTGCTGCAACCTGAACAGCCTCCCAACAGCTACAACCACACTCTGTTGGGGTCGGTACACACCGTGGTACACAAAGCCCCGCCCATCCCATGTTAACGAAAGACCTTCCAAACGACCTTTCTGCATTGTCAAGTTTCAACAGCTTAGTCAACAAATTCACGTGTATTGAGCCGCCCAAGCTAAAACAGCGACAGTATTTACAACACTAGTAACAGATCATTGCGCTAATCAACCACATGGGGGAACCTGTGAGCAAAAGTTCCATAGTGTTGCTTTAAAGCTAGTGTTGCTAAATGTCAGTAATAAAGAAAATATTTAACAAACACAAAAAGGTACTAGAACACTATGCGAAAACTGAATCTGAGAATTGTTTTACTGGATAAGGATATAAAAAAAGACTGTTTCCCACCCAGTAAACACTGCAGGTGAGAGGCTTGACATGGCAAAACTAGATTGCATCTATTAAAATCAGTGAAGATATCTACATCGCGCACAGTGTGATATAAATCTCTTGCTGTGTAGATGGCCAGTTATAGCGAGAACGATCAGGTGGCGTTGCATCACTTGCTTGCTATATAAATTAGGAGTGTTGACAGCATTGGTGGAGAGTTCTCTAGTCCTTTGCCTTTTTTCTTTTACAATGTCAATGTAGACATTCAAAAACATGTTTATTTTAGGGGGGAAAAAAAACTGTTCACCAATATACCTGCACGGAGTGGGCGTGGAACACCACCCACAAATATGGTCTTCCTTGGGTCCAGGGGCTGTGAGCCATCCATCACGAAATCGCTATCATTGAGATTCCACGGACGAATCTGGACCTGTTACAAAAACCACACAGAAACAAAATAAGCGAAAGTAATCTAGTTTTCGGTCAGATTTCAGACCAGCTATAATGCTATTATTCGGTTTTTTGGTAACACTTTACAATAATGTGCTGTTTGTTAACAGTAGTAAATGCATTAGCTAGCCTTAGCTGATAATGAATAATTTAGTTATTTAGTAATTATTAATCCCTGTTAATGTTAGTTCATGTCAATACTGTTATAATGTTAATTTGTGGTGCATTAACTAATGTTAACAGTGTCTACGTTGGATTTTAATAATCTATTAGTAAATGCTGAAATAAACATGAACTAACATTAATAACTGCTGTATTAGTATTGTTCATTGTAGTTCATTTTAGCTAATGCATTAACTAAGGGTTAACAAATAGCACCTTATTGTAAAGTGATACCGTTTCTTTACAGTATTAACTGTATGCTGGTTTGAGCTGGGGTGACAGACATATAATTTATCCTTACAGGTTTGTCTTTAATGGTGGGGCTGGAGACACATAAGTAGAGCTTTCCGTCCTCCTCGATGCAGGCGTCAATAAGAGCCTGAACAGAACTCTCATCTTGAAACAAAAGGAATGCGTAACCTTTGGAAAGACATGTTGAAGAGTTAGTTAACAATACCAGTTGATATTGGTTTATCTACATAATTTATCCCCTCGAATAACGTTAATGTTCAATAGCACAAAGAAATGAATTAAAACTTCATTACTCTTATCAACTCACCTTTTGGGGGGAAGTATGACTTGCTCTCTGCCTTGTGAGGCCAGTCCACAAACAGATGTCCAAAGCGGCGAAAACTAGCTGTTATCTCATCTGGGAAAGAAAATATTACAGAGGTAAGAGCAATCTTCCCAAAGTCAACATTGAACCTTAAAGCCTTTACATAAAGAGTAGACTAGAAGATACTCTGTCTTTAATACCTTCATCTATGTCAGGGGGGAGGCCGCCCACAAAGACCTTGCGAGAATAGCGCTCCACCCTCTCTCCGTTCTGGTGAGGGAAGCAGTGGGGCGAACCAAGGCCTGGCAAGCTCGGATCGGCTCTCTCCTCGTCTGGGAAGCCATCTTCCATCGGGAACAGGGATGAGTGTCCTGAAGAGGGAAAACAGGAGTTAGCATCTATGCTTGACTATCTCTGAATGTATGTCCTCCCTGCACCACAGAATGTTTCTTTTAAGACGATTATTTTAAGCAAAAGCAATATTTAAAAGATGAATAACCCAATGATGAAGCAGGACATTTTCATGATTCATGTTTTTCATAGGAATTAACACAGAATGTTTAATCACAGTTTGTGTCAGAATGTGTAGAAAAGATGGCTGTGCATTTTAATACATGAGACTTATGAGACGACCAGATGGCAGCAACACCAACATTGAAGACATCTAATAATCAATTAATAAATTACTTTTAATTAAACACAGAGCTGCTTCAACAAATTATGATTAACTAAAGGAGACTTTTAGGCACGTTAATATATATTTCAAGTAATGTGCCGTCACAGGTGTGCACATGCTGGCTGTTTTACGACAGCTATACGTGTCTCATCCAAACTAACTTCAGAGCCAGAACTATTAATTTTATCAATATATACACAACCAGGCAAGTTTAAAAACACTTGACTGAATTTATGTTTCAGCATATTTCCATTTAGGGTGACACGTTTCCGGAAGACTCCTGGAAATGTTTGTGTTGAATGTAAAAGGCGTAAGATTAATGATTTGAGCCAACCGTTGTCAAAGAGTTTGAGCCGATCAAAAAGTTCTGGAAGTGATATCATATGAAAACATTAACAGACAGATTATAGGATCAGTTGGAGGTCAAACACTTCCAACTTTTGTTTGTGTTATTTCATAAATTTTCATAAGTCTATTATTCTACAATGTTGACTCGTAGAGTACAAATACAGGTTCTCATTCACATTCCAAATAGACAAACACAGTCTGATTACTGGGTATATCACGAATGGAAAGAGAAACAAATTAAAATTTAACAGTGGTTCGATGTAAAAAAAAAAATATGAAAAGAAACTAAAATCTGATTCCCTCCCCCATTGTGAAACTATGTGACACTGTGCACACAAGTTATTTTACCAGGAGCGAGGCACCATGCTAAAAAAAGCCAATATCTCATTGCCATCTATTGTATAGACAGATACATACATAATTCTGCTAAACAATATGTGATGTTTCATGCACCATTGCCCCTTAAAGTTAAGTCTATAACTGTGTGTTTGTGCTTGCATGTCAAAATGCTTTGTTGTTGAACCCATTTTACGGGCCACTTGTTTCTATAACATATGGGTCTATCAGGCAATTAGGTTATATCTTGTCAGTGTATCTCTGTATCTGTTTTTGTAGGCCCGCAGGACTATAGAGGCTGTAGTATTACTGGCTTCAGCCAGTCCAGCAAATTTCCTCCTGACGTGACAGAACCCAGGCCTGAGCTGCTTTACAACAGTTTACATAAGTGAGTTAGCCACAACTATGGCCTGAATAGATTTGTGTGTGTGTGTGTGTGTGTGGTTACACAACCAGAGAAAAGCCCCAATCAAATTTGTTTTGCACCAAAAAAAATCATCGCTGGAATAAAGTAGGAAAGAGTAAAAAAAAATCGATACAGATGGAAATGAAGGCTGCACGTTGACATGCAAACAATTAACAATGGCCCAAACAATGCATGCAGATGCTGTATTTTATTCCTCGGATATTTATTATAGATTGTAGTTTATAGTTTTTATGTTCATTAGGATTGTTAAAAGTTTTCTTTACCTCGTCGCCTCCCATAATTCCTTGCTGCATGTAAAATAAGATGATCACAGTTGAAGTAACACATCCCCAAGAACGAGACTCTCAATAAACCATATAAAAGATGTTTAGCAAGTCTTTTATTCCAAATATGATCAATTCCCCATGTTGTACACAAGAGTGTCATATTATGTGACAGGCCTAATTTGTTTAATTGTATGGTTTCATAAAGGACATGAAAAACACAGCTAACGTACCAATGCTGTTATAATCTCAAACTGTTTATCTAAATCGTCACCTAAATTCTCAGTGACTGAAGAAGAAATAAACTCATTTTACGACCTTGTGTAATTCAGCCTACATGTCCAAACTGATCTCATTTCAGAGCCATGGACAGTGACTCAATGGAATCATGCTACATTTTTAATGCTGTTTGTACAGGTCTTTTGAAGCATGCTATGATGATTTTATTGTGAAAGCTAACCAGCTCATACAGTAGCTCTGTAATCGAAGACAACACCTTAAAAGAAGGGCTGGCCAACATGCATTATACATTCACAATTTATCTGTAATGACTTTGCAGGATATAAAAAATAAGCAACAACATAAATATGGTGGCTTTTTATTTCTTTTTCAATAACATCCAGAATATAGTTGTATTTAAGATATATTTATGTTTTTTTTTTTGCAGCAACATCTGGATTTTTGATAACAAAATACCTAAGAAAATAATACCTTCGAATTGTTCGAAGACTGTACACCAAGACGCTAAAAGATATAAAATTATATAAATATATTATATTAATATATAATAAATTGTGTTCCCTGGCTTTCTTGTAAATGTGCAGTCTTTTTCTGAGATGTAATTTTTTTTATCTTATTTCCAAAATACAATTCCAAAATTAAGTTTTTTTTCTTACAGTGTGGAAATCTTTATGAGTTATGTTTATCTTAGCAAGCTTGATCGATCTTCCTCCCAAGTAATACATGCATATACAGCCGCTGAAAAAATTATGAGACCATTACAAATTTCTAATTTAATCAGCGTTCCAGTCCAGTGTCTGTAGAATCAGGAGTGACAAAGTCATTCAACAGCAATGTGAAAGACTGTCAGCGTGACAAGACACATTCATTTTTTTTTTACTTTTCCTAATACATGTACAAATACTGCTGTCGTGTTGATAAAAAGGGAATATGAACTTGTATTCTTAGCAGTATTTGAGGTCTGAAAAAATACAGAACAGACCTGTTTCTCCAGTTTTCATTTTCTGCAAATAAATGCAAATAGACACTATTTTTATTTGAAATTTGGGAGAAATATTGTTAGTAGTTCACAGAATAAAACAAATGATCATTTTACATAAACACATAAGTAGTAAATTCAGAAAAAACAAAATTTTGAAAAAGTCCCCTAATTTTATCCACAGCTGTATGCTATATAACTTTGTAAATGCATCATTTCTTAAAAGAACCAACTATTTATGAAAAAATAAACCTATATTTCAGTCACGCTGAGGGTTTGTATATTTAAAAAACAGCCAGAGGATTATGGAAAGACAGCAGTACCTTCATATCCCTTCATGCTTCATTTGTCTTATTTGGGGTGAAAAATTATAAACATTTGCATTACACTACGTGTGTCAAATCTATGCAAATAAATGTTTCTGATAAAAGGGCAGCAAATCGATTGGCTAATAAATGAGACCGAGTGCCCAGCGAAGACTTCAGCTAAAACAAGGTTAGCACTTCTTAGGCACAAACGTGCAGCTAATCTTGCAGACTGTGTCAACACGTGGCTCACTGGGCCCCATCCATCCACCCTTCTGCCTGAGCCTCTAAGGCACCAAACCAATAAAGTACATGTACATACCGTTTATGGGCAAGGGGCTGTCTCCTCCTGGATGGGTGAATCCGAGGCGACCTTTGAGAGAGGAGGGTATGAATCAGCTGGATTCGTGAAATGACAAAGCACTGGCCCATCCAACATGTGCTTCGAGTTAATGCACGGCAGTGTGATTGGCCACCAGTTTTTGAGTTTACACACCACTTTGAATGTACGGAATAGACTTAAGCTTGGTACATAAGAACACAATAACACACACACCAAATGACTCTCAGTCAAGACCAGATCACCACCCTATTGAGGAAACATACTGAAACAAAACCCGCCACACTACTGCCCCAAGGAAAACAAGCATTAAAAAGCATGTTTGCTAGGTTTTCTGTGTTATATTCGACACTCCCCAATACACCAGTATGTACTTCTGGCGTATCACAACATTCTCGGATTAAGATCACTTTCATACAGTCCCCCATATCAGAATGAGAGGAAACAGAGTAAAACCAGCACGGCTGGTATGGTCCTTCACTCCAGGGGCACAGTGACAACCCCCCCTTCCTGTTCACTCAAAGAACAGTCTGGTGGCTGGGACTGTCACACCATGTTGTTGCTTCGGAGGGAACAGAGAGCTTTTGTACAAGCTGAAGGACAATGCTGGAAGCTATTCAAAGCAACTTGAACGGTGGAATATTTCTCTTCCCCTGCCTCTTGTTTGGTCATCTCTGCCTCACTGGGATGGTGTCTGCAGGGTCACCCGCCTGCTTCTGGAGGTCCAGCACTTCTCTGTTGACCCTGAAGAGTTGCCCTAATTTGGATATTGAATGGCAGTAATATATACACGGGTGAGGCCTGCCATGCGTGTTGCAGATAAGGACGCCCACAGTGAAGTCAATGTGCTTCAAATGAAGCTTTGAAACCAAGAAGCAACATGCAACAATTGCCACATTATGTAATTAAAGCACGCTTGAACCTGCAGATATAACAATGTCATATGACATTAAATGTGTCTGTTTGAAGACAACATGAAAGGTGCAACCCATGTAATTCTGCATGAATATTCTAGAACAAGACTTTATCTAACAGGTAGTTGGATATGCAACAATATATAGAGCCTCTGAATAAAAGTCTGCAATCAAATGTGATGGATTACACCACCAACAACCACCTTTATGAATATGGGATTCTGATTGGAAAGTGAAGGTCATGCTCACCCTCTAGAGCACAGGTTCCCAAAGTGGGGGTCGCTAGGCAGTGAGGGCGGGGTCACAAGATGATTTCCAGAAATCGTTTTTTATTATTAGAAATAGCGCATGTTGTCAATAAGTGTAACACAATATTAAAATCTCAGTTAAGTTAAAATAAAACCAGGCAAATAAAAAGCTATCAGCCTTGGGAATTTCCACCCCCTGGATCATGATCCTGGAGGTGATTACGTCACATTAAAGACATTAGCAACTGCATTAGGTTAGGTGCAGCAAGTCCTTATACAGCACCACATTAAAAAGCTCCATGTGCACGCAGATTATTTTTTAGGCTTTAAGTTTAGGATATTCTTATTTGTCGAAATGAAACGTTGATTAATTTGGTTCAAAGACAATGGAGGGAGGCCAGCGGTGGACGGCAGAGAACCGCAGCATACAGAGAGGCCATCTTCCTCAGGTACGAAAACAGCAGAGTACATCCATCAGCACTCAAATCAGTTTGATGAAATTCGACCATCTGCAGTAATAGTTCATAGTTTATGTATAACAACAAGTAAAGTAATGAGTAAATAACTATAAAATAATATTATATTACACTGCTCTTTTGTGTTTTTCACCTGGCAAGCCACATTTTTTAAAAGAGCCATATACGTTCAACAACACTGCTCTAGAGCAAGACTGCTCAATCTCGCTCATTGAGATCAACCTTTCCACCCCAGCTCTTGAGTATCTCAATGTAACCCAATGCGGACTTTAACAGTGATGACCCCATTGCAGACCATCTCTTATTTCTATGCAAGAATCAAAAATTGAGGATGTGTTATAACAATAAACATAATGAAACAGCTTCCTCCATCGCATGTTTGAAAATCAGTTACTTTAGAGCCACTACATACAAAAATGTTAAAGCTTATTTCTATCTACACATTGACAATAAACAATTCCTAAATTGCCAAAGTCAAACTGAAGTGTTTGTTAAAATGTGAATGCAGCTCTGGATAAGCTCTGCTGCACAGACACACAGCCATTTGTAGGTCAACACAGAGTTTTATCTTTTTCCTCGCTCTGTTTGCGTGTGTGTGCAATGATTCAGCGCTAATGGGCAGCTTCTCACAGCTGCTCCCTCTGAAACAAAAAACTGAACACCACCTATGAAGCAAATCGCAAAAACACAAAAGTAGAAAATAGAGAAGAAGGGTCAACGAGGTATAAGGATTTTCGACATACCAATTTTAAAATACAAATTAATAATAAAATATATTGCGGTTATTCAAATATTAAGAATGTTTACTACAAATAAATGCAGATAAAAAATTTTTATTAACTGATATTAGTATTTTTCCTCTAAGAATTAGCCAGCGGTGTATAACCTCAATCGATGTTGTCATAGACAAGCGCATTCCACAACCTGTCATTAGCTGGGCCTGGTGTCAATAACAGATGTTATTAAAAAGCTCGGGTTTAAATTGTGATTTTAATTCATCAGTTCTTCAAGCTAACCGTATCGTAGATTCTTAATTCAGCCACAAAAAAAATTATATATTTTATGTTTAATTGAATTCAACTATTGATATTATTGGTCACACAACATGATAAGTTGTCATTTTATATGCAGAAACATTGACCCAGAAACTAAAAAGACGACTAAGAAGTGTGCAGAATGGTTTTATTGCCTGTTTATTTGTCTACGTGAATGGTACCCACATTGCGAACCGTACCGTACCAATTTTTTGGGACCCTTTCTTAAGGGTACCTAGAACAGTAGAACCAATAGTACTGGAACCTAATGGGTGGAGCTAGTCTCACTGCAGAACGCTGATTGTTTTTCATAGATTTTACAAGAGGCGAAACTCAATAGATCGTTCAAATACAACACCTGCGCCTTGCATTTCCACCATTTTGGGGTGAAAGCGACTCTGATTTCTGCTCTGGCGATATCAGCTTTGTTTAAAAAAAAAAGCTGAAATTCAACCTGAATGATGATAATACATGACGACAAAAGCCTTTGCTCGCTAGAAACCTTGTCAGAAATTAAGCATTTTTACCCTAAAATGGCAGCCACGCTGTTTACTCTCAAAAAAGCACCAGAGTTGTGACACTTGGTATCTATACTCTTTGGGGGAACGACAACACAGAAAGCACCATTGTCATTGACAGATTGCTTTGTTGCGTGAGAATGAAGTCGAATGCTACTTTCAAGCTGACCTGTTGTCAGTGGATACATAAGCCTGATAATAGTTACCCGTAACGAAGCGTACCATACTTTACTGTATCGAACCGTACTGCTCAGTGGAAACGAGGCATAACACACATTTAAAAGAACTGTATGAGCTCATTCATTGAATTGATTGCTGTTTTCGAGTCCTCCACAACCATTTCTTTCCAACAGTCGTCAACTACCACAGACCATATGAAATTTTTGTGTGCAATATCCAAACAGCTTAAAATAATAAAAACCTGGTCCACCAGTATTGGTGAGAGACCAGAAACTCGGTAGCATTAAAACAACAAACACCTGGCAGTGTCACTGGAGTAAAAGCCACGCAAAACACACGTTTGTTGCTGCATAAATCAAACTGCTGATGGGTCAAAGGTTTTTGGCCACCATAATGGCACTTTGACACACAATCTACTTCTGTAGACTCTTATCTTACCTTTTAGAGTGTCTTGCTCGGCCCTCATGATGTCAATCAGAGAGTTCTCCAGAGAATGCATGTTGAAGCCATCGAACGATCTTTGACGATCCTGTTAGGGAGGGGAAGATGACAATGGGTATTGGATGGGCAGCAAAAAAACAACGATTGCATTTTTCATTTCCCTAAACTTGCTGGGAGTATCCCTTTCATCTACAATACACTTAAAGATGTTGCGCTTTTGTTCCTTTCAAAGAATCAAGAAAAACAGCAACAACTGAGAAATCCAACAGAGACACTAGACCCAAACGTAATCTGAATAAGTGTCAACATCTATTCACTCAACCTCAGGATAACATGACAACTTTAATGATTGATGTAATCTAAATGGTCAAAAACTGGCAGGTAAAGCAAGAAATAGCTTGATAAATGTTTAACAGACTCCCATTTCACTGGGCATTCTACCAGTGAAGTTATAGGATTAGATTATGTTTTATATAAAGACTATGAGATAACTGTAGGATGAACAAGGCAGATAAAGGAAAAAGATAATTCGGATTTAAATCAAATAGTTATACTTCACCTAATGACACACCACAACATTTTGTTAAAACTAGACTAGACAATGTGATGATAAAATTAGGCCATGTATTATAGGAACAGTTCACCTTAAAATAAAAATGTATTGTCATTTCAAACCAGTATGTAACACAAAAGAAAACATTTTGAAGAATGTCGGTAACCTAACAACGGTGGTGCCCATTCACTTCTATTGTATGGACCCAAAACCAATGCATGGGTGAATGGGTTCCGCCACTGTTTGGTTACCAGAGTTGTAAAAATATTTTTGTGTGTTCAGCAGAAGAAAGAAAGTCGTACAGGTTTGAAATGACAAGAGGGTGAGCAACTGATAACAGAATTTTAATTTTAGGGTGAACTTCCCCTTAAACATGTCATGAAAAACACTCTACACTATTCTGTCCTCCACAAAGTATAAAATAACCAAATCAAGGTCTTCTCTATGTGAAATTTTACTTTAATTACATGTTTTTGAGACGCTTCGCTCATTTAACACTGGTCAACAAACAGATTTTCATACACAAACCATTGGTTGAGCCAATGTTGACTGTCAAGGAGTCAAACAAACAGAGCGATGTTTTGATAGCACCACAGATCCACAGTGTTTGGAATATTTTGGAAAGGAAATCTACAAACTGCTTGCTTACAGTTGTCTTTGATTATTAAAATGGAAAAAAATGAGCAAAGTGTCTTTTTATGAAGAGCACGTTACAGAACTAAAACAGCTATTCAGTTAGCCTATTTATTTTCATGTGTTCCCTAGGAATTGAACCCACAACATCTTTGCTGCTAATACAATACTCTACCGACTGAGCTACAGGGATGTAAAATCATTTTGACCAAGTGGTATCATTACCATTAATGCCAAACATGTTCTTGCATAACAAACGAACAAAACAACACACCAAGGTTAAACACAATACTCCCTCATTATAACACAAATAATTCAAATCCTAGGTAATGTAGTGTACCTGAGCTTCAACGAAGCAGCTTGTTTTGACAAGCGCCCAACTAGTTTGGAGGGTGCCGTGATAAACCGCACAATCTGCTCATGCTCAGTCACGATCCCGCATCTGCTGGGATCTTCAGAGCAACACACTCATCCCCCTCAGCTTAGAGAGGCTGTGCGCTCACGCAGGGCACTTATGCTACAGCGCAGGGCTGGCACGCTGATTCAGAACACGAGAGCGGGCCAAAGGCCATCTTCAGAATCGCCACACAGCGCACACTACACTCCGCTAAGAGCTCTTTGATGAAGGACCAAAGATGGAACCCATCGCTGATAAAAAAAAAAACATCGGTGCTGCATTCTATGAACCATGTCTTATTAAAAAGGTGTTAATAAGCATAGCCCGATAACGCGAAAGCTATTTCGGGTTTAACTATAATTAGCCTGGTGGTGCAAGGCTTGCTGACTCAAAGTCCTGTACCCACCGGGGGCATGTTTTCAGGTCATCAAAGTTCAAACGAAATAAAAAAGTCAACTGAGAGCGTTTGGAAATGGACCTTGATGAAACACCCGCAACACGTCGCAGTTTTTTCAGGGCCGACATTAATCTGAAATGTCATGGCTAAACTAATGAAAAGGGAGACGGGGGATGGGTGGGCAGCGGAGGCTTGACTTTGTGTTTTTTGTAGGAGCGAAAGGTATTTCAAAGCCGTCTACATCAAATCACTCTAAAGCCTATTAATCCGGTCTTTCCACACGGTTGGAGAGGCAGGGGGTATGGAAACTTTCCACAGACTTTGCTGATAAAGTAATTAAAGTGTAGAAAGAGGTCCCGATCAGCGAGAACTGAAGGCACAAAATGACCATGACAATTGCGGTATTGCATCTATTTCACGCCTCTTTTCATTGGAGGACTTGCAATATGACAATTCACCATTTAAAAGGTAGAGGTTTTAATAGATAACTGAGGGACGTTAAAGATAAGCACAGGAATTGCACATGTGTTTATTTCGGCATGTCCTGACTGAATCAAGATAACTGGTCTAAACCTACTTGTGAAAATGTCCACAGAAAATGTTAATGGAGAAGAAAACGGAGAAAAATGAATTTATTTTATTGCAGTACAGCACAACACAGCCATTGTAATATGCAGTTTGTTTAAAATCGGATTACAGCAATAATTTAACTTAATTTTAAATGTCATGTAAATGCTTTAGCCGGACTAAAATCTTACTTGCCTTTTTCGCAAAATCTAAACAGACATCTCGACTATGCAAAAACCTGAATAAGCTGGAAAATAGCTTGAATACAAATGCCCATGTAAATGGATTTGTTGTAGAGAACATAAAATCTCAAACCGTCTACTTTTGTTTTTAACTTAAAGGGACAGTTCACCCAGAAATTAAAAATCTATTTGGAAGAACGTTGTAACCAAACAGTTCTGGGTCACTATTGACTACCATAGTGGGAAAAGAAACTACCATGGTAATTAATGGTGACCCAGAACGGTTTGGTATCCCACATTCCTCAAAATGTCTTCATTTGTGTTCAACAGAACAAATTGATGTTTACAGGTTTAAAACAACTCGAGGGTGAGTAAATTATGACATCATTTCATTTTTGGGTGAACTATCCATTTAACAAAAGTGACAAGCTGGTTCAGGAAAACTAGAGGGCGAGTCAAAACCATGGTACATTTATTAACCCTTTAGATTCAAAGGAATCAAGATTGCTGTGATCGCTACGATATTGTTCCTGATTGTGTTACCATTGTGTTTCTTAACCGTAGAGCCATTTTTTCAATTTTATCTTCATAGTTATCGTTGTTTGAACCAGCTTCAATGCTAACTGAATTTTCATTTTGAGGACTATGTAACACCACAAGCAAGCTCCTCTATAGTACACAAAGACCACCAAGGCACTGTGGTCCTAATGTGGATGCCCATCCTGGACTTTTGAGAAGATTACAGGGAGCTAAAATGATGGCAAAATTTACAAACCAAAAGAACTGGGTGGCCAAGTGCATAAAAAACACACACAACACAGCAAATATGGCAAGAAGAAAGTCTATCTAAAGTTAAAGAATTGCTCTTTTACAAGGCGTTGAATGTGAATCTCTAAATTCAGAATGTAGTAGGCCAAATCTGCATGCAGCGCAAAATGTGAAATGTAAAAAAAGAAAGTGTGTCAAATTGGGCATTTGTGCAGTCAAATCCCTGGTTAACCCTCTGTTCTCTACGATAAAGCCGAGCAACAGATGACTGTTTGCCGTGGGCACCTGCGCTCCATATCAATAGCCAAACAAAAGCTGGCCTTGCCAATAAAACAAACAGCTTTAAAATGTCTCCGTGTCAGCCTGATTGCTAATTGAGCCTTGGGCATATAAAAGCCCATTTGGGTAAAAAAAAGGCACACATCCCATCAGCCATATTTGTTTTTCTGTTTTCTTTACAGTGTCTTCAATCATCTAACCTCGTCACCATTCCCATCTTCACCATCGTGAATGGCACGTCCCATTTCTCATTTTCTCTCCGAGCCATTGCTTAATTACACATCTCGCCAGCGCCTGTTCATGTGCGAGTCTGTCAACGCGTGAGCGTATATGTGTGTGTGTCCTCCCCCCTCCGGAGACAGCCTTTGCTTTCACACCAAACATCAGATATTCTTGGCTGAGAGTACACAGAGCCTGTGGAAACTTCCAGCGACATTATGCAGTGCTGGGAATCACATCACGTATTCAACCAGCTGGACCAAAAAGCTGCGAATAAGAGATGCCTGTTCTCAGCGGCAGGAGCCACAGGTTTCAAACACTATCAAATACCCTTAGATTGTTGGTTTTCACAAGAAACTAAACGCATCTAAACGGTAAAATTTCTGGCTGACCTAAGTTCCCAAACCAGATGACTTTTGTGTGCACATGGCTCTATAAGAGGATCTTGAAAGCACCTGCTCCTGGGAATTAAGTGCAACGTAAGTGACATTTGACAAGAAGATAACTTGACACAAATGAGGGTTGAAAGTGAATTTAGATCAGACCGTTTAAGGGATTAAAGAAGTGATGTGCACGAATGCATGAACATTCAATCCCCAATAACTATTCGGAAATAAAAAATGCTATTCAAATTTTTCATAAAAACTGCATCACCAAAGTGTTAAGTTACCGCTACAGAAGACCTTAGAGTTGTCAAGTCTTATTTAACACTTCTTCAATTAATCTCTAATGATTATATAATATACAGAAACAAATTTGTAGGGGTTCCTAAATCTTTGTTCAGCTAGTTTTAATATTTTAAGTTTACACACCGGATGCCCGGATCCTGTGTAATGCTCGGCTCACAACACCATATTAAAATGTTTCAAAACTAGGGAGCCACAGAATTCGTAAACATTACTTACAATAGGTATAAAATACCAACGAATAGGAAATGATTAACAATAATTAATTTATTACCATAACTTGGTTCGGAGTGATTGTTATTTGTAAATTAATATTTGTTCATAAAAATATATCAAGTAATGCTAATTTCAAGAGTTTAAAACACCAAAATATACATACATTTCACTGTAAACAATGTTAATGAATTTGGCCTTAGCATAAGACTGGTACCTTTTTCCATAACTTAAAGCCTGAATTTTCCTTCTAAGACGTTCATATTACTTTACAGCATGTAGATAATTTGAACGGATGCTTTTTGTTTTGTTCGTTTTATCCTATGCTTGTTTTTCTTATTAAGAACATGTAAAACAAAATAAACAAGATAACCATATATCACAGACTGTCAGTATCATTGCGTTTTGTTTTTTCTTTTGTTATTATACCGTTCCGTGCCGGTATAAATGCCGTTTTTATGTGTTTTTCAATTTTTAAGATAATTATTAGCTTGATGTGAAATTGTGATTAACTTAATTTAAATGTAAAAAACTGAAATATTCATTTTTTATGAGCTTAAATCTTTGAATATAAAATTATAGAAAAATACCCATCCCTAGATTAAAGTACCAAAAAATACGTATTCCTATAAAAAAATTGACACCAACACTGTCAGACAACAAAACCGTGAGGACAAGTTACAAGGTCTAGGCCAGATGCAAATTAAACCATCACAATTTAGCTGTTTCACCTCGTTACAAGCTGTGTGGCCTTGGTCTTTCGTATAAAGGAAGAAACATTTTATCTAAGAAATACTTTAACATACTGCCTATATCCTAATCACATGCAGACACACACATGACGTGCTTTCTTTCCTAACCAACATTAATTCAACCGTCACTAACGTTTTACCACCGTCATATCAGATATAGTGACCCTGTCAATTTGTCGTTTTCAAAATGCCATAAAACAATTAAAAGTAAAACTGTGTTTGATGGTAAAACACCACGATCATCTTCCAATTATTTGCTTTGTATCTTAGCATAAGAGCATCTAAAAAAGCATCATAGTAAGCAGCTGATGTAAGCAACCAAAATCTTACAGGGCTGTTTGGAAAACAAAACGGGTAGGGCAAAGTTAGTCATTCAAGCCACTGGGCATGTTGCATTAGGTCTGGATCATGTCAAAGACCAGTAGGAGCTGTTTAAATGTGAACAAAACAAAGATCTAATTTACGATTGGTGGATGAAAGTATGTTTTTTAAAAGCCATCGATATGACACCGATGCAGATCGGGTCAGGTCTTCGTGCCACACTTCCTCTTCCTGTGAATTTTACTCAGGGCGAGTTTGAAAACGTCCTAAGAACCTATTTTATTAATAAAAAAAGCATTATATAGTTGACCTTGAATGCACGTTATTGTTGGATTATTCAGTTTACCTCCTTTTCGTCCACTATAAGCAACAGCAAAAATGATATCAAATTTTTGGTTCAAAGCATAAAATGAACAAAATGTACCAAATTTTAAAGGATTTTCAACTATATGTTTTAAACCAACATACAAAACCAGGGTTTGAGAAGCCATACATTTAACTAGACATGTAATTAGACATTTGATCCAACCCTTGCCCTTCATGACAAAGGGCAGTTATGACAACCAATAAACATAAAACATCATAAATATGTATAATTCATTTGTTTAAAATTCACTAAACCAAATAAAAAACTTCATCAATAAAGTAATTTTGTTACCATTAAATAAATAAAATTCTCAGTTACAGGCTGACACCCACATTAACAAAATAATACACATCTAGTAAACGTCCAGCCCTTTATATCATTCTTCCAGTAGTAACTATTACTTATTCATGAGACAGATCACTGAGTCAACAGTATACGCACCTGGAAAGGGAATATGTTCTCGCTCCTGCTCTCATCCATCCAGGACTTTGGGTTGAAGCCGGGACTGGTGCGGGAGTACTTCTGCTGGGCCATGTGGTTGTTGGGGAAGGTCTTCTTCAGAGGAGAGATGGAGTTGAGAGGCGTCATGCCACCATTTAGGCCACGGCGGAACTCGCGGCCTTGGGACCCGCCCCAACCGCCGTAACCCCCGCCTGGGCTCCAAGAGGTGGATGAGGGAGAGGGCGAGGGGCTCTGGTAGCTGCCCCAGGGTGAGGGAGGCTTGCTCAGGTTGTTGGAGAGATGCGGCAGCTGACCGAAGGGGGCGCTGCGGTGGGGGAACTGCGGCGGGTGGGGACTGGCCGGAGAACGACGATGCTGCTGGTGCTGACTGTGAGGGTGCTGAAAGTGGGGGTGAGGAGGGTGGTGTTGGGAAATCGGGCCGATCTGTGGGGAGAAGTTTCCCCCGAAGCCCGGGCTGACGTGGTGTGAGAAATTCTGGAACAGCAAAGGGCCATTGTTGGCCGACGCCGCTGGGTTGAAGAAGCTAATGTCCTCGTTGATTATGGGGGAAGCTGTGGCGGGGATAGCAGCAGACCAGTTGTTGAAACTGGTCAGGGAGGAGCTGCTGGATTGGGGGGCCGTGCCCAGGCCTGAGGGCTCCTGATAGTCAAAGGGTGTCAGCACTGGGGACTCTAAACGCAGCTTCTCCTTGCCGTTGGTCCCCTCGGACGACCCGCACTCCACTTTGCTCTCTTCAGAGCGAGCCTTTTCGAGCTCAGAGATGATACCGCTATCCTGGTGGCCGGGGGAGAGTTGCTGCTTGTCTTGGCTTTCTTGAAGCTCCTGTTGCTGAGCTTTGGGTTTCTCCGAGCCCAGAATTTCATCTTGCATGTTGCTGTGGGCACTAGCTGCCGGGAACAGCCAGGTCGAGCCGCTGCTGCTACCATTCCCAGCCGGGGTGCTGTTTATGAAGGCGGCTGGGTTGGCGGTGGCATTCTGGTGGTGGTGCGGCGGTTGAAGGTGTGGGTGAATACGTACTGGGAAAGCAGACTTGTTGCCAGTGTTGTTTTGCACTAAGACTCCAAACCCGTAATCCCCCATTTATGTTCTCCAGTTTAACCTGGCTCCAGCAGTTATACTTGCTTCCTACGTCCTGAAAAACAACAAATATTCACCATTAAGCTTAAAAATACACCATGACGCAGTTGCACAAGAGCAGAAGTTGAAACATTACAGACAACTGGAAACACTGTCTGACCGACCGCAGCACTACGTTACCAAAAATACAGAAAAACGTCATCAACATCGTCTGGAAATCTATGACATGTTCAGGTTTTCGAGGTGTACGAAAGATTGCTTTTTAAAGATTCCCGAGTTATAAAGGTCTGTCAGGATCTAATTATAGATTCGTGACGTCTCTCTTCAGCTAGCTGCTAACAGGCTACCGGCTTATTCACCAGGAACTACTCAAAGGCTTCATATCAAGCGAAAGGCCGTATTTTTCTGACGCAGAAATAACGCAACCAGGTACCTTACGCCTTAAAATACCGACTTTGAAACGAATTGTAAAGCATTTAAGAGAAAAAGTCCTCAGAAATCGTTTCCCTTCTCAGCGAGCGAACATATTATCTGTCTCGAGCTGAAAAATGATGACGTATTCTGCTCTTGCGTTTTAATGCTCGCATTACTGCGCGAGATAACGCCTTTAAAAAATACATCGTACACATTTTATCATCGATCGATCATATATACGCAATTCAAGATGAAAAAATAAAACCACTTTTCACCTTAGCGGCTGGTCCAAGCGACGACTGAGGGCAGACACTCGTTCCGGTTATTACCGCAACGCAATACTAATGCAAAGCCTGTGATAAATGGATGATCTGATATTTTAAACTGGGGATCTGTAATCCGACAGGAGTGTCTGTTTTTTCCTCCCTTTCCTCGTCTTGACGTGTCCTGCTTTCTCAATGACACAGCCCTGTCTCGCTTTAGCCAGCTGCTAACCTTTAAATCACTTGTTTCAACGATCCTACGTCATTGACGTCAATGTCAAAGCACTAGTTTAGTTACTGATGAACTGTAACGCGTTCGTTCGTCGTTCTCATTGTTATATTTGCGTGTCTCTGTCTTTTTTTTTCACCGGCGCACTGCTGTTCTCCTCACTGCTCTGCCGCTGCTGTCCTTCTCTCCACAGCGCAATCCACTGAAGCCAAATGACAAGGAGACCCAGTCCACACACACTTCCGGTTAAAACTCCGCCTCCGTCAGAGCAGACCCCGCCCACGGGATGTCCCGTGCGTTTTTCCGCCCACGCTGGCGGAAAACTCGGAGTTTAATTGGCTACAGTGCAGGTTATTCCCGCCTTCTTTTCTCTCATTTGGATGCGATTCATAAGATGTTGCTGCCCTTTAAGGTCATGCGAGTAAATCTCCGCCCTATAAGGTCAACACGGCTCCTAATTATTTTGCAGTCGTTTCATTATTGTATAGGGAAATTAACCTTCAGTAATCATAGTTTAACCATGATATCTGTAAACATTGGTGAAACACTGATCAATCCACCAAAAAAGTATATGGTTACTACACTTAAAAAGTAATAAAACTATGGTTCATTTTAAATAATTGAGGTGTAGTATCAAATCACATAAATCTGAAATAAAATTTCCATTTCTAATTTCCATTTGTTTTTCTGTATAGCCTAATTGTTTCTTGGCAAAAACGTCTTTTTTTGTAGGAATGTCATATTTTTACTAGAATGAACTTGAAAGCTTTGCATCGAGTTTGTATGCCCTACACAAGCCCCCTCTTAAGAGGATATTTATGCAACATGTTTGACTTGTAAATGCCCCCATGCAATTTTCCTGAAATTCCACTCATTCCCTAGTGACAAAATCGTGTGCGGTGTTTGAACGTGTGTCCTTTCCTGAGACCCTGGAATGAATTGGAATCAGCAGGGGTGTAGCTTCTCTCAGTTGTGATGACACCTGCATGCGCCCTTCTTCTCTGTTTTAAGCGACCTGGATCAATCTCATTACCAGTGTTCCTGCAAACTGATGGCTGAGAGAGCAGGAAGGAGAGTGCCTTTGAATACAACAGCTGTGCCCTCCTCAGACAAAGATCTCATTAAGGCCTGCTGCTGCCACCGCTGCTGTTTTCACTCCATAATGGAGCTCTTCCACCAGCATCATTGTTTCATTTGTTCTGGGACTTCTCGTAAAACGTAAGGTTTACATCAATAAATTGAAGTACATAGTAAGGTTTATTGTGCTGAGATAAGACAACACTTATGCGACTTAGTGAGGGAAGGCAAAAAAGAAGCAAAGCAGATGTTTTCATATGTACTATGTTTGTATTTTATCTTCTGTGTTATTGATTGTAGCTTCACCCCTGTTGATTTATGATTATGGCATATTGATCGAAGAGGTATTGGTTTATAATGATCAGCCAGTAATAATCGTGGAAAAAAAGAGACTAAATGACCTGGACACTAGAGATATGAAGATAGCATAGCTATCCTATAACTTAGGACCTCAAGAACCATGTAATAATGATCACTATTGGCAGTAATAACGTACATTTGTATGTACAAACGTTTATATGCATGCTTTTGGCATTGGATGTTTTCCGAAGGGATGTTTAAGATTGGTATATTTTATCATTTATATACATTCCTGAACCACGACGACCAATAAGATAACTATAACAATAACTAGTTTCCACACCAATGGTCAATAACGTTATGATATTCCAAGCTCTTGGCTGAAGTTTTTACATTTCAAATGAACTTTAATGGCTTTCAGTGTTTTTCAACTCAATTCAATACTTGAATACTTCATTACTGTACTTCTATAGCGCTATTCACAGTACTACATTGTACCAAAGCAGCTTTACAGTATATAAAGAGAAGCAAATTTCTAGCATAGATAAAAATATAGTAAAAGTATATTTAATATACAAGATAACTATATATTATAATGTATAATTACAAGTACATTGTTTGTATTAACTATGAAACTCAAAATACCAATCAAGCTATAAAATCAAAAATGTCTGTATGATAGTCATTGGAATGTTGTAATTATGTTGTTATTAAGATAAATGAATATCAAAAACTGAGCTTCGCAATATTACCATTAATACCTCATACAATCTTTCTGTAACTATGTTTTGCTATTAAGGCTAAATGTACGTGTCATTATATATATCTAAAGGAATATGAATATGATTACTCATCCTCAAGTTATTTCAAAGCTTTGTCTTTGTTCCGCTGAAAACAAAGAAAGATATTTGAAAGAATGTTGGCGATTCTCAGTTCTGGGACATCATTGACTACCATACTGTCCCTCCATATTGGATCCTAAAACATTATTGTCCTTAGGGTGAATGGACCTAAACAAGACCACAGATGTTATTGAAACACTCGCCCACTGTCATGTCGGACATCTATTTATAGAATGTATCCTGCCTTACAATCCTCAGACTTATAAAAAAAACAGACATCAGTATGGTGTCTACCATAAGCCTAATCGTTTGCTGTCTGATATAAGGCGAAGTGCTTTGAATGGCGTCTACTTAAATCCCGATACACGTTTCTATTCCTTAACTCCATTCATCACCACTCCTCTCATATTAATTAGGAAAGTTTAATAGTAACTCCACCGAAATTAGCAATTATCTGTCGCTGTATAGGCTACATATCCCCTCAATCTCCGAATTCCTACAGCACACTGTCTGCCAAAACAGTCTCGAGTGTTCAGTCGTTCATTGTGACGACTCATAGGGGAAGACAGTAAGTTTCATCTGATACGCACTTCTCTTTTAATGTGGAATGGAGATGCAGGCATGTTGGTTAATGGATTTAAAGGGAGAGACTAAACCTGTCAGACTGGCTTTAATGGAAACACACCTTTCCAGAAGAGCTCAAACAACCCCCATGCAAAATTATTCAGGCTGTCGTGCACATTTACATTTATTAGGACTATTTGAATGAGGTTGGTGTGTTTGAAAAAGCAGATTTGCGCTCGTGTGCGTCTCGCTGCAAAGATTCTGCGCACACGACCCTGGTCGGTCTGTGGTTTCATTCGCTGCAGCGCCGGCGATGAATAAAACATTGAATCCATTAAAAAATTAATCACCCCTACCTACGGCATAATTATGCCACAATTTGAATACTTTCCTTAGAAGAAAAAAACGTGATCGTAACGAAGATGCATTGTGTAATGTGGCTAGGACATATTTATCTAGCCTAAACAAAGCGATGTAAAATAAAAGTGCAACTGGGATCGAGATTTCAGCTTAATTAAAGCTAACAGGAAGGACGAGCCAAAATGGCGGCGCTCATGCGCATAACTCCCGCAGTCGCATTTGGTTTACCAACCAATCCCTCTTTTTGTAATCCTTTTATTGACCTCCATTATTTATTTTTGATACATTACTAAAAAGGGCTCGGCATGCAAATGCTACACGATTTGGTATCATTGTGCACGTTGTTCTCCGTCTATTTGTTCTTGCCAGACTCCCTGAGGGATAAAATCCTAATTAAGCCGAAGAGGCCGAGGCAGTCAGTTGCGCCCTTCTTATGGGAAGGAATGCGGCTAGGCATGCGTTCGCGTCAGAAATGCATTTAAGATTTCATTAGTCCTTTGGGTCCTGAGATGAATAAATTAAAGTCGAGCGGCCCGGGGTACATATGCGTATGGGCGTGTGTATAAGAAGACATATCGAGCCTGTGTTAATTGTCAGGTTGAATTTATATGATTGCCATGTGACCTCACAGTCCTAGATATTATCCTAGTATAAGCTTCTAAGTGTCAGTAGCCTAGTGATGGATATGTCCAAATACAACATTACAGGGCTCCAAAATGAGATAACTCATGCTTTCTCTCCCTCCTCAGCACCCCAAAGCCCCACAAAACGCTGACGCGGCCAATCGACCTGGGTGGCCGACGGCAAAACGCTGAGTCAGCCTGGACTGCACCATCCTCCCCAGCAGAGATGCTCGGAGTTGAGCCTCATCTATAATGAAACGTTCCCTCAGCCGAGAACCACAGCCGGGGCTCATAGTGAAGCCTCTAAAGAGTATCTCATCGCCTCTGCAGTATTCAGGCTCCAGAAAACCTGTGGCATGGCTAAGCTTCGCCATCAGTCCGATGTCAATGAAGGTGAGATGCATGTGGTCTAAAACAGAAGCATGATGCAAAACGCACTGGTAATCGAGATACCAGGGGGCATTTTGAGATTGGAATAAATACAACTGTTATTCAAAGCCATTATAGCAGTAACAGTCATACAATAGTTAATGTTGCTCCAGAAGCTCCTATCAATTCATACGCTGCTGGATTAAAAAAATCAAAATGAGGTGGTTTCCCTAGGCTTAATACAGCCTAATTTTCTCACATGTTTGTTGTTGGCCTACTTAAACATGGGTGTTTCTGTTTGTGTGTGCTCTAAACGCAGTAAATAGCATTAAATAACAGAGAGCGAGAGAGACAGTGTGATGTCCTATATACCTCAAAAATCAAAGATCAAATTTATGTGTTCCCCTCTGAACGTGGGGTTTCATATTTGCCATTTAGACCGCACTGTCAGCAAGCTTCAATAGTCTTTGTTTATTTTTTCCCAATTCCAATATTATAAATGTCCACAACATTCCCTTTATATGGTGCGTGTTGTTGAAATACTTCATCTTATCACGATGTATTTTTCATACCCCTGTTTCGATATATTGATTATAGAGCGTGACCTTTTCATTGTCATTGTGTGGCTTTGGTAAAAAGGGATTGATTTTCCACCCAGCTATGTCCATAGACCTCAGTTCACAGGGTTCACAACAAGGGCACCTAATGGTTGGACTGTCTTAGGACATAGGTCATGGATTAGCTTTAGGAGTGCATTCAATGCTACTATTCAATTTCTGTTACTTTTGTTACTGGTACATTATATTAATCTTAAATTCCTTCATTTTTTGCATAGTTTTTGTGTATTGTATTCCAGAATGAACTTTGTCTGAGATAGTTTGTGTTGTTGTTGTTTAATTTGCCAACAGTGATATTCAGGCTGCTGTGGGGTTCAGTGTGATTTTATGTTACGAATAACGGGTACGAATACGAGTACATGAGCTTAGTATTGGGCATCCCTAGTATAAATATAAAAAAACCTAAAAAAAACCCCTTTGCTTTAAATTGATTTTACATTAAAAGCTGCTGTTTTCATTCTGCCTTACCCACAATCTTTCTTGTTGTAATTTGTAGGCCCCAGCGAGAGACAGATGGTGTGATGCCATATATCAGAGCAGCAATCTGCACTCCCATCAAACATTTACACATTTCACCTCCCTTTCTGCAGAGAACACACAGACATTTAATGTGCAACGTTTTGTGGGGACTTTACATAGACAATGACTTTTGTTCTGACCAAACTGTAACTCGTCCTCTCATGAAACCTTTTTGCATTTATAAATAAGCATTATTTAATATGTTTAATAAAAATGTGTATGTTAAATAACAATAATTGATTGGTGGATACATTACGGGAACACAATGATAGATTAACCTCTACACATACTGTACACACATATGCTGGCACTACCCTTGTAAAGTGCACTGTTTATTCCAGTCCTGTTCTCTCTAAGCTCTGAGGATTCCCCTTCCCCCTCTCATGTTCAGTACAGCTCCTCAAAGAAGCTCCTGGGAAGCTGACTGCTGCATTTTTTCAGACTCCATCGAGAGCTGAATGGGTCATATAGAGGGCAATCAAATGAATTTGTGTAATAATACATAATACATACATTAATACGTACAAAAACTGATTAATATGAATTGCTTAAAGATGTTTTGTGTTAGGAAACTATGGAACTATGGTTTTGTTATAGTGAAAGTATGTTGGTCACCATAGTAACACTTTATAATAAGCTTGCATTTGTTAATGATTTAGCTATCACTAACATGAACTAGCAATGAGCAATGTAGTTGGTTAGCTCATTGTGCATTAAAGGGGTCATATGGCGCGAATACGTGTTTTTCTGTATCTTTGGTGTGATATAAGTTGCCCATGCATGTATTAGACACGTAAAATTGCAAAAATGTAAGTTTCGGAACAAAAGATGCATTCTATCTAAAAGCGAATGCTGACCCAGACCTGCCTGAAACGTCTCGTGTAACCACACCCCCACAAATATGTGTCAGTTCCTGGAATGATTTGACTAAGACCGCCCAAACGTATACGGAAGTAAGGAGCGCGTACCAGACAGTACTATTGCTTTGGAACCTGATGTTCCAAATATGGTAAGAGGCGTTAAATTTCCATCACTCGCTTGCAGTATTCGACCAATCACAACACACTGGTTAACCGGCCAATCATAGCACCCCATCAAAGGCATTTCAGAGCCTTGAGCTTTGTAAAAATCTGCGACAAAGAGGAGATACAAACATGCACGGTGTGTGGAAATACAGCGCTTTTGAACCTTAAATCGTGTATACAGATTGCATTACATCTAAAACAAACCATAATATTTGTTTTAGCCGTGTCATATGACCCACTTAATTAACCTACGTTAACAGCAATAATATTTTATTTCACAAATGTATTATCAAATGAACTAGAAGTATTTTTTTTTTTTTAGTTCATGTTAGCTGATGCATTAACTAATGTTAACAAATAAACAATAAAAAATGTTAACATGTGAACATTTCCATTTGTATTAGCATTTTAGTACAAATGTCATAGTTAAACTATTCCTGCAGTCAGACAATAGTACATCTTGTGGAAAATACCGTAGATAAACTATAGTTACTTTGGTAAAACCAGGGTTAATGTTTTGTAGGAGAACAGAAACAAGAGTGCTTTATTTTAAATTATATCCTTGTCAATTGGATAAAGCACATATCTTTTGGTGAATGTTGAATTAAAGTTATTTATTTATAGATTAAAGTTAAATCAATTTGGTGTATCATTATACTGTATATACATTATACATTATTACACTTATAAACATTTTTTAACTATACATTTTTGACACTCTCTGGGTTACTACCATAAAATCTCTTGTGTGAATATCATGGTATATGAATATGGTAATCATTGCATATCTCACAATTGCATTACCATCTTAAACTATTGAGATAATTACCATGATGCATAACTGCATCAGCAACAGAATAATGCAGTGACATTTGCATTCTAAAATGCCCGTGCGTGGCCTTCAAAACAACCATTTCATTTGCGTTGTTACAATGTCACTTCACTGAATTGTGCTATGAATATACATATAAGTGCATTCCATTCAAAATAAGAGATTAACTGTTGTTTAAATCTTAATGTCTAGAGAGACAAATTCCGGTTTTCAGCTAATCGTGCAGTCTCCAAGGCTTCTGTGGGAGTAAAGGCGTGGGATGCAGTGATGCATGGAGCGAAGGTCCGCTGTACATGTGTGGGGTGGCATGCGGCATAGAGCGGGAGCGTCACAGTGAGATGCATTGATGCATTCAGCGGGGCAGACGCACAGGCCAGAGCTGCAGTGTTGAACACACAACCGTCCCCTAGGCGACATGCTGACAGAAACAACACTGCAACAAAATCAGGCCAGTTGGACTGGTTGTGGATGAGTGGTTTAGTGACTCGATACATTAAAAAAAAAACATAATTATGGCATATGCATATGCATATATATTTGATATACACAGCACTCACCGCTTTGAACAGAATTATTTCACTACATTTTATGATTTATGAAACTTTGAGTTAAGTTTCATCAATGTTCATCAGATTGTGATACATTTCTATAGATTCTGCCTCCTTAATTTTAAATCAATATTTTTCATATTTTAAAAAATCCTGTAAAAAAACACATTTTCTGGTAACTGTTTTTTTGCATGAAATTACGTTTTTCAGTAATTTTAAATTTTCATGTATTTCAAAAATATGTGAAAAATCGGTTTAAAAAAACAAAAAATTCTGTAAAATTACACGTTATTACATTATACAAGGTGAATCTGAAAATAACATATATAAATCAGTAAAATTACAGTTTTCAATGTATGTATTTTCAGTGTATGTAAAGCTGCTTTGCAACAATGCAAACTGTTCGAAGCGCAAAGTAAATAAAATTTTATTCAATTGATTAACATTTTTTTTCTGTTCATCATACAAAGCTAGAAGTCACAGAAGTCATAGCC
Organism: Triplophysa dalaica; assembly: GCF_015846415.1. NCBI lineage: Eukaryota > Metazoa > Chordata > Actinopteri > Cypriniformes > Nemacheilidae > Triplophysa > Triplophysa dalaica. The sequence goes on along the minus strand of NC_079560.1, from coordinate 15,480,709 downwards.
TACTTACTTTATTATATTATATTGTTATACGGTGCTTCATGAGTAAATCATTTTTGTGTAAACAAATCTTACAAATTGCAACCACATACATGTATTACAAAATTAGCAAACCACATTCTATGTACAAATCATTATAACAGTATGTATTTGTCATATGTTTTTATCCAAAGTGATTTGCAATACAATGCATTCAATCTATATATTATAACAGCAATGAATATCCTGTGCTGAAGTAAATCATTGTAATCTACATTGAATCTGTTATTTTAAACACAATTTATTTCCCATCACCTGTTGTTTATACACTCCTTTATACAACTATCCACTTTGACGTTGCATGGAGGAAAATAGATGAGGTGAAATATGAGCTATGGGGGATCCATTTCTTTGACAAAAGGCTTGCGTTACCAAGGGTTACTGCCTTTTCCAAGTGCGGCTCTTATCACGTCAAACGGATGTCGGCCAAATGCACCGTAATCAAATTCCTGACAGAGGGTAATTAGTTCAGCTCCTGTGCTCAAAGCAGGGGTAAACGGCACACCGCCAGTTCAGCTACACTGATAGAAGCCTTCCACATTGTCCTCTTATGTTGTGCTAACATGGCTAATGTTGCTGTACGCAGCATGTATTCAGCTCTGTACTACAGTGACTTTAAATTACAGGGTACTGCCAATTTTAATACATTATGTCCAAATCCAATTTACTATATTAAAATGACATTAAATGCATCCGATATTCGTGCAGATAGATTCTGCAAAGCACCTCTGAAAAGTTCAAGGACCTCCAGAAGTCATTGGCGCTCTTAGCAGATGCTATTTTACCAAAGCAACTTTGCACATATTGCATAAGTGGTAATTACCAGAACAGGTAGCTAAAAATATAAGTGAAGTGTTAAAGTAGGGCTTCTAGTGCCAAGAGGAACACCAAGAATGCGGTGGCAAGCGGTGCCAAACTCTGCAATATCAGGTCAATAAAGAGGAGTTTTAAGAGCAGACTTGTGCTGTAATCACAATGTCAAAATGTGATTGTGGTGGCAGTTCGTGGGAGGTGTTAAAGAGAAGTGTTAGATGTGTTACATAGTTCTTATATTTTAAGTCCATGCTAAGCTAAAAATGACTTCAACTCAGCCTCTACTGGGCTCAACCTAAAGGGATAGTTCATCCAAAATTCTGTCATTATTTAATCCCTATCATGACTTTCTCAACCTTTATGTGACTCTTTATTCTGTGGAACACAATAGAAGGTATTTTGAGAAATGTATCAGAGGTTTGTGCCCATACAATGGAAGTCAATATAGGGTCCAATGTTGTTTGCATGCCAACATTCTTCAAAATGTCTTCTTTTGTGTTCTGTTGAAGCAAGAAAGTCATACATGTTTGGAATGACATGAGGAATAAATGATGAAAGAATTTTCCAGTCATGTGTTTTAGTCCCTGTAAAGGACTCAATTAAGAACCATCCATTTCCCCATTTTTAAAGAGATGGTTTAAAGATGGGGTAACACTTCATTATAGGGGCAATTCTCACTATTAACTAGTTGTTATTAGCGTGCCTATTATTGCCATATTGGCTGATTATTAGTACTCATAAAGCACATATTCTGCATGACCGTATTCTACATCCCTAATCCTACCCCATCCCTAAACCTAACAACTACCTTACAAACTATAAATAAGCAACAAGTTAAGAGTTTATTGGCGGAAAAGTCGTATTTAATGGTTTGTTAATAGCAAGAATTGCCCCCCATACTGTAGTGTGACCGATGGTCTTCCAGCCTAGCCAAGCTGGTCTCATCTTTTTATTGTTAAAGTAGGCTTTTTTTTCTATAGGTGTGAAATATAGGTTCTATAGGTGTTTTTTTCTAACTCAATTATATTCACTCCTTTCACCATTTTGGCCTCAGACTAGAATTTTGAAAATGGATTGTCTGGGCCACACCACAGAAAATCATCACCCATGCTGCACCGATGGGGCCTGCCCCAAATAGCCATCCAACAGGAACAGTGTTAAAGCCCTATAGCCACCTCATGCTTAAAGCCTTGTTCCCAATTCTGTCCTAGAAACCAGACAGTTCTCCACATGTTTGCGATTCATAGCATCTCTTTGCTGTAACAGGAACCTGAGTTCCTGTTCCACAATCCTAGATCTAAATATTAAACTTAAAGAATGATCATGATTCACACACACAAATATTTAACAAAACACCGAAATTCGAAACCCTGTTAAAAGGCGAGATCAAGACGTGGTTTAGTCACCCCCAACAACAGGCGTGTTTTGTTTCTGAATCCATCTGGGGTAACATGACAAGATTATGGTTAAATCACCCCAGCAGAAGGAAGGCTTGATTTTTCCTCAGGCACCGTCAGCTGACACTGACACAATATGACCGTGCGACTTTTACGGCCATTTAAAGGTTCAGCATTAGCTTAGTCAACTTGCAGGTCATTTATGAAGGTCAGTTGCAAATATTCAGATTCAGAGATAGGGCAGGTGGAGACCACCATAATGGTCACCGTAATCATCCTCATGTGATTTTATTCTACAATCAGACGAGACGTTTACGGTTGCTTTATTCTCGATCACGAGGTCTATTATCAAAGCAGTAATTACCATGACACCGTGGAGAGAGGGGGTATATTTATGGCGATGACCTCCACATGATTCATCACCCGATAACGTCACAGTCTGAAACATTGTTCCACAGCTGGGCTCTTGCTCACAAGGTCAGATCACAGAGAGAGAGTGTGTGCTTGACTATCGTCCCCATTCGCTCGCCATGGCAACAGAAATGGTGGCATGACAGGCAGCGCACAGGCTTCAAGGTAACAGAAATATAAATTGAAACATGAAGCAATTGACTATCTGTTTAAAAGTGAAGCTAAGATGGAGATCACCGTCATTATGTAGTGTTCACCATTTCGATCAACAATAGCAACTAAAGGAATAGTAAAAAAAAACGTTCATTAACGTTATATCCATCATTCTTAATATATACAAATTCCATTTTACACCTTGTAGTTGTCAAGAGAATAGCGCTCTATTTGTGAAAGGTACATATGATTAGCCCTGTGTGCTCTAGGGTTTGGAAGGAATCCCTGGGCGGAGTGACGTAAGAGGAAACTTGCGAATCAATCAAACATCTGGAAATAATACAACAGAGAACATTAATATAGCAATATATAGCTTATAGCAATAATCGTACATTAATTAAATTCATTTGAATGTGGTTCAAACGATGGCTGTGTTTTTGGGAAGCTGTCGTGACTAGCTAGTTTGTTTCTCCGGTTATACATCATACTATGATGGTTAAGCAGCGAGTTACGTCATTGTTTGGGAAACGCAACCCTGAGCATTAATCTCAAATATGGCGACATTTCAATAACTGCAAATCTCATCTTCTTGCCTTTCTTGTGGCGAAATATCATTGACAACCAGTCACGAAACACGCAACAACTAAAGAGATTCGAAATATCAACCATATTTGACTTAATATTAATATATTTGAAGATATTTGAATCTATTGTTTCACTTTAAAAGACATTTACCCAAAGGAGATTTTTTTATTACTTTAATATAGGATGTATGCTCTTATGTAAGAAGATACAACACCGTCTCACAGGAATCGATGTCATTCGTACATTTCATTACGATTTGACTTTGCCCCTGTGACGTTAGGTTTAGGGGCGGGGTTAGGGTGGGCCTTTATCGTGGCTTTGGCAGCTTATAAAATTTGTGTGTTTTAGCAAAATTTGTCTTTGTATCTGTGATTTTAGGGTTTGGCGTGAGGTAAAGTGTTGGTAAGCCACCTCCCTAAAGCGGATGTAGCACAAGCAGTTTCTGCCAATCTCATATTAATCTTGAGTACCTATGTAGTAGAATTGCATACTTCGTATCTTCTAGTAGTCTTAAGCTTGATCACATTAATAAAAGACAGATACAGCTGTAAAATTATTTCCAAAAACCGACGTGCACAAGAGCGGAACTAAAGCACGAGCATACAAAACATAGTCGCATGATCTGTTGATTCACTATAAGTCTGTGTTGTTTACATAATGCACGTACACGCCGATTTCAAACAAAACACAGACATTTGACTCAGTTCATGTCCGGCATCTTTTAGCACTGGGACCGCTACATCTATCAGTTTCAAACGCTCTCCAAATCCAGCGTTATATCAACAGCTCATACTGTATATAGTTCCTCAATGAAATGCAGTGAACAAACAAACAGAGCTGAACTTCGCAAATTAAGCACATTGATGGGCGTGATCTTTCTCCCGCTCTCGCTGGTTGACATGTGGGTGTGCACTTTCACTCACTCTCGCTGGTTGACGCGTGGGCATGCTTACCAGGAGAATTGTCCAATAAGGGACTAAGAAAAGTTGTAACGTTATGGAATTTCATGTTCGAAACCTATAAGAACCTTAGGGGAGTGTTTCAAGCTCAGAAATACTTCGTCATATGTCCAAATTGTTTTTGACATGTTGACCATGTCAAGCAGCCAGTACATTTAACATTGAAAAGAAGTTAATGCATGAAACACTGTTGAACCACCCTTTATAATAATATATATAAATAATAATATGTGCGACTTCCTTTGATATCAGGCTATATATGTATATATAAATGTATATACACACGCAGCCTGTGTATTGAGAGTCGTTGTCAGGACTCTCACCTTCCTGTCACGAGATTTATAACTCCCTGGACATAGTTGTGACAGTACCACGTCTTTCGGGTTTCGATGTGTTATGTATGGAGACACGTAGCTTTTTGTCACTTTGCGCCACGTGTCCTCCTGTCATGTCGCTCAGCCCCGCCCTCTTGTCTCCCGTAATCATGCCCTTAGTGTTAAATCTCCGTCACCTGCCCGTCACCTCCCTTTTGTAATTATCCTTCATTAGCCTTCCCCTATATAATGCCCCTTTGTTCACCGTCCCTTTTGGTTTTGTTATGGTCTTTCCTTGTTGTCAATGGTTTAGCCTGTTCCTGTTCAACGTGCCCTTTCGGGTTGTTGGCTTATCATTTGGATTACCGTGTTGTTTGCCTCGTTTGTTTTGTCCCCCTAGCAGGAAGATTTTGGTTTGATTCCTTGTTTTGAGTTTGGACCGTGTTTTCCACATCATGGGTTTTGTGTTTGTTTTATTTATTAAAAGTCTTTTAGGTTCACCGTTTTCCTGCCTGCGCTTGGGTCCTGTCTCCTCCCGTACCATGACAGTCGTGCTGAGTGACACAAAAAAGGGGGAAATTCGTGGCCATGAAAACAAATCAATAGATTCAATAGATTCTAAATTTCCATTCTAAATTGCCACAAACTGCCTTTCTTTCTTTCTTTCTTTCTTTCTTTCTTTCATTCTTTCTTGGGTTGCCTTGAGACTTGGTTGGAAGATAACATGAGGGCATTTTATGTAAAACTAAAGAAGTTGTATCTGGAATGGCATGATAGTGAGTAAATTCTTTAAAAAATTGTGTTTTAAGTAAACTATTCCGTTAAATTTCAACTATACAGTATTAATGTGATTTATGGAATTGAAAAGCAGGAAATACTTTATTAAAAGTAGATGCTTATGCTAGCAAATATGCTTGTAATGTCACACGTCAAGGTCACAGGTTAGATGTTATAGGGTACAACGCTAAGGGTGGGGTAGAATGCAATTTTCTCAATCCAAGGATGATTCTAAAAACAAAGTTGTGAAGGATCTACAGTTGGATACAGGCATCTGAGTCAGCCCTTTCAAACATTGAAAGTGCTTGACTGGACATGTGCCCGGTTATAACATAATTCTCTATTATTTGATGAATTGCTGCTGTTATGTTCAGTATGATATGAACACAAACATGCCCTTTTGATAATAAATCCCAATCTATTATAAACTATACTGAGACATTTACACAAACATATGTCTAAGCAGGTGCTGTATGTGGCGCAACTGTCAACCTAGACTAAAGTCTACTAAGTTTGGGAGCAGCAGCTAATAATTTGGTCTATAATGATATTTAATTGCCACATTGATAAATTACAGCACCGAGTGTACCTACAAGAGCATCTGTGTATTGCTTAAGGAAAATATTGTTTTAATTTCTTAAAAATTTCCACATCGATGGGCTGGTCTGTGTGTGTCCTCTGAGAGCTGTATCCTGGGATTGTACCGCAGCGATGGCACTGATGATTCAGTGAGATTTGCTGAACAGATGGGGCATGTGATAGGTCACATCTGGCAGTGGGGGAGGAGGGAGGACAAGAAGCAGAGCTTTTCCAGTGACCTGAGCTGAGCCGGATTGGAGAGGGTACAGTTCAGGAGATTTTTCTTTCGTCACATTACCTATTATACATAATATACTTGCAAGACTTTGATAGTTTTAACCTGCCCATATGAAACCATATGCAGAAGTTTGCAAGAACTTTTGATCTCTATGACATGTGAGGTAAAATATATATACAGCATGAACATTAACTGTCATAGCAAACACAAGTAATGGCAAAGCAAAGAGCTAAATAAATGTTATAATGGGATCAATAGGTCCATTTAAATGAATGTTCATGTGGATCCATATCTGGATTTGGCTATTGAAGATTTTTGTAATATGGTGTATCACAGTTCTTGGGAAAAGTGTTTTATTGTGTGTGTGTGTGTGTGTGTGTGTGTGTGTGTGTGTGTGTGTTTGCTTGTGTGCGTGAGACTATCCTGCCGCTTCATGTGATCTGATGGCTCTTATGACCAGATTCCAAACAATGAGCTCCACACAGAGACTGAACTCACTTTCCCCCGAGGTAGATGTTTCAGCATCATCATTAGAAACAGGGCGTTCCTCAGGGGTCTGTTCTTGGCCAGCTTTATTTTTCAAAGTCGCTTATTATTTGAGTTCTTTATAATTTTTAAAAAAAAATCTGGGTCTAGTAACTCTGCCTTTACTGTTCATTTTAAACATTACTGCAGTGTTACAAATTAACTTATAAAAGTACAAATATGTAGCCTCGGTTTAATATGGACTCATAAAAGGTTTAATGCTGAGTAATTTTCAAAGTCTTGCATATTTAAAATAAATGTTTATATATTTTAGATTATCAATTTTACATTGTTAGCTACTATTTAAAATCCATACAATTTTGGTGAAATTGTTGATGGTCAATAGTGTTCTAGATTTGTCACATCGAGATGTTTATTCGAGTAGAAAACAAGTGAACACTATGGAATGTCATACATACTCTGTGGGCCCTCTAGCACAACACTCACTTCTTTAATCTTGTTGAGATGAAGGGCACTTGTCATGGGATTACTTCTAAATGGATCCCTTCACTTTAGACTACATCTACAAGTACTCCCACACAGTTTCAACACAAAGGTCACTGTCTAGCCTACTTTCACGGTTCAAGGAGACACACAAAGTAAAACAATATTTCAGATGAAAATGAAGGGTGTGGACTATGCTGTCAGAATTCCTGGTTTTCTGCCATCCATCCTTTTACGTAATACGGAAGCTGCGAGGATAATATCCACAACGGCATATAGCATCTTTTGAGATGCTTTTTACTTGGTTTAGCTGTTACTGTCCCAGTTTGACCCCTCCAAAAAAACCTCAAAACTTTCATGCATTCTTCTCCTGGGGTCTGTAAGATCTGTATGTAATTTTAATGTTATCAGCTGGCAATGAACTTGATCGGTGTTGCAGATCAGTAAGGAACACCCTTGCAACCATTCACAATAACCTAGAAGCTAAAATAAATGTTTGCTACCACATCTTGACAACCACCCACAAGTCGTGCACTGGCAAACACTGTTAAAGGACATTTAAAAAGAATAGGCGTAGGATCAGTGTCATGCTCTGATGACACAGGAATTATGTTTAAGCAGCGGTGATGCAGTTTATACACATATATGGGGAGATACGTGTATCTGTATGATTGATCAATACAGGTTTTGTAAGTCAGAGGACACACCCCTTCACACAACCCGCTCTCAGCGCTTGAAGAAAAGCTCTTTGACAGATGCTGTTTTCAGTCTACCCTGTTGTTTATTTTCTTTTCCACTGTATCCGCCTTGCATTCATACAGTATGTATACCCATGCACACGCACACACATACACATAAACACATACACAACTGGTAACTGAGAAGGCCAACACCTTTAACCTGAGAAACCAAGTCATAGAGAGATTTTCTCTAAAAGCATGTTCTCCCTCAAACAGAACTACTTTACTGGGTTGCTGTATTAGTGAAATGAATTCAGTCTCCCTAAATGTAATTTTCTATAAATGTACCCATTATAAAACCTATAATTATTACTTACCATACAATATTTGTATCTAATCCACCTCACACCTGTTTAAATGCTGGCTTTACATCTGAGTGGTCTTTTATAAACACAACTGTAAAGTGTGGTTCACATCATATAAAAAATAAGCCACCTCATAAAATAGATATGAATTTCTGTAAGATCAGGCTGATAATGTCTCCCTCTTCAATGTTTAAGCCACTGACAGCTGTAATACAGACTACTGTTGATGTGTAAGGTAAAGAGACAGCTAAAGAGTCATCAGCGGCACATGGTAAGCCCCGTGTGATCATACGTTCAGACCATGTGTCTCTCTGTCTGCATTATGTCACGCATAAATGATCATAAAACATTCATGTAGAGACTGCAGAGAGTTCCTACGTTCTCTCTTGTCAGCACGCCCTTCTTTCTACTCATCTAAACACTCACCACATGATTGTGTCTTCTTTTCCAGAGAAGCACAAAACAATCCACTGTTAGTTGCTAATACGGTTATGTTTATCCATGCCAACCAGAGGAAAGGATTACATTAGGGCAGTGCTTGCCTGTGCTATCCCAGCCGCTGACCCCTATACGAGGGAACACAGTGTTCCTGGCTGCGTTCATTATTAAACTGGGAAATCTGGCTGGGGTGGGGCGGTGGAGTTGTATAAGGCACCTCAAAAACTAATAAAATAACACAGATCATCTTTTGTCGTTGGAGTAAGAGGGACTGTTTCAGAAAGTCTTGTGGTTTATTGCAAACAGAAGACGGGCCCATAATCAACACTCGACAAGAACCAAGAGTAGGCTACATAAAAATTGCTTTGGCCAATATATAAAAAAAGAAAAATAATAGTTTCTTACAAACATCAATGTATAATGGGGTTGATCACTTCATGATATTCTGATTATCTGACCTTTACCTAGTATTACTTGCACTGTAAAAAAGTTAGATCCTAAATCAAACATTTTTACAGAAAGGTAATATCTAAACATTTTTAGGTGGCTCAGTTGAGCTTTCATAAATCTCATATGGTTTAAATAGCATTTGTGTCTTTTCAACAGGTCTGTGTTAAATGCACAAAACTTAAACTGAGCCAGTATGGAATATATCAATAGAACATTTTCAGTTGAAAACATTGAGTGGTTTTACACAAAAACTACTAGAGCCCTATTTCCTGCGATGGAGATCTCAGTGGTCATAACTTCAATGTCAAAACTGATTTATTAAAATGAATTATTTCCTAGCAGATTGTGTGGCCGATGGCTTGATTTGACCATTTTAGCATTTGGTAATGTGAGATGTCTTTTAGAAGGAGATTTATTAACATATTTTTAGGAATAGGAAGAGATGCATTGTGAAGGGATGTTTTAGCATTACAAATCAGGAACTGAATGGACTACCTATAAAAATTAACTTTTCTAAACCAATGTCAGCTTGAGAATCATGACTTGTCACAGTTCCTTTTCTCTGACAATTTCTATTTCTGACGATAAGTATTAGAGACAGAATGTTTTGTAATACAAATTGATCATAAACCTTGAAATCAGTTAAGAAATGTAAATGTGCTTTGTAACCTGACAATTCACAGCTGCCTCTTTTACTTGTAGGTGTTAACAAGGCAGTCTTGTCCTACCCAATATGGCCACACTGTTGACTTAAGATGCAGCAGCCTATGCGGTGTCCATGTACACAATGTAAAAAATGGCCAGGAGATTATAAGTACAATTTTATAACATTTCGGTAAGTGCTAAATCACAATGCAAGGCCATGCAAAATTAAAAAAATCAAACACTTGAAGCATAACTTCAAACACCCCAAGAAGTTATGATTTATAGTGGTTTTATAATAAATGCCATTCTTATGGAAACAAAGCATTATACAAACACTTGAACTATATGCAGGTATTAACACTCTTGACTCTTAAACACAACACATACACAATGAGAGCAATAGATAAGGCATAAAGTGACATGCAGAAATGCTTAATGCTGAATTCACTATATTTATAACTGACATGTCTCATAGTTTGTTCTCCTTTGTGGATGGACTCTTTCACTGAGCTATTTGCAATGCATTTTGGGATTGCCTTGTCTGTAGTGAATATCCAATATACTTTATGGAACAACCATAGCATCGGGAGCCCCCTTTGATGTCTTAAAATGCTGCCCACATAGCCGGCCCACTAGGTTTTGAAACAGAGCCTGTGTGGGAGACTTGACAGCACATCAAACTAACAAGAAATACAATTCTGATCGCACCAATATTTGACACAAACACTAAACAATTGCGTCAACCCCCTAAACCCAATGAAACTAAATTTAAGCTGATTTTAGTTTTGAGTTTTATTAAAGTTCACCCAATACTAGTGATTTCATGCCATTGCATCATAACGCATCACTTGGCAACATCTGCACAGCACCTTCCCACAAAACAACTCAAAAGGAAGAATTAATTAAATTTGCAGCTGGAATGTCCCACAATCCATCACACCCGCGTGTTAAACTATGACACTGGTCTTTAGCATGTCTATTAGACCAGTTCACACACCATCATGGAATCCAACACCAATGAAGTCACTAACTAGCTCAAATAGTCAACTAGTGAGAGACTTCCCTGTACACTCTTAAAATGTTAGTTTTTTTCGACCCAGTGCTGGGTCAAAATGGACAAACCCAAAGGTTGGCTTGTTGGGTCAAGTATAAACATTCTCTTGGTTCATTTAACCCAGCAGTTGGGTTTGTCTATTTTTTGAGCCAACGATAGGTTGAAATAACCCAACACTTTTGGAGTGCATTCAATCTCACAGGGACTATTAGGCTTCAGAGTTGTCTGTATATAGTGGAAGAAAATCATCGTTCCGCTCATTGTTTAAGTTTAACTTATGAGCTCCCTGATAAATTCTTTATATACACCATTCAAAAGTTTTGAAACACTTGACTGAAATGTTTCTCGAGATGTAATTTTTTTTTTCTTTTATATCATTTGTTGAAATTTATTTTGATTTAAATTATTTACTTCTATGATCAGATAAAATTCAGATTGATCAGAAATTCATTCAATGTACTGTTTAAAAGTTTCCCTCAAAGAGTTGGCTGATATCCTGCGGCGCAGTGGTTAGAGCATGGCAGTAGCAATGCCAAGGTCATGGGTTCGAACCCTGGGAATGCACTTAGTCAGACACAAAATGTATAATACAATGAAATGTAAGTCGCTTTGGATAATAGTGTCAGCCAAATTCTTAAATGTAAATATCATGCAGATTCTGGACAAACATTCTAGATTCTGGGCAAAGGTTGGCGTCTTTGAAGATTTTCAAATATAATGTAGTTTTTCACAATATCATTCCTACAGTTACAAATGTAAAAAAATCCCCATAAAAATGATAATATTACGGCAGCCAGGGAGGCAGAATGTTTTTTAAATACTTTTTTTGTAAAGTAAAATTGAATGTTTTTGTTGTTGTTTTAATGAGTTTAGTATTATTCTAAAATGTAGAAAAAATGTAAATACAGAAAACTTGGATGGTGTATATGTCAAATCACATTTATGGAAAAAAAACCTGAGCTCTAGAACAAAGTTTGTGGTGGCATTATAGATGACCCATGTGAATAAAGAGATCAACCAAATGTAATTAAGTCATCATTTAGAGTTCCAATACCCAAACCTTTTGGAAAACATACACGCATCCTTTTGAAAGGGTCTCAAATGTTAATTTGGAAATATAAAGATTTAAGGACTTGTTTGCAGAGAATGCATCTTGATAATGTGTGTGTGTAGGTGTAGTCACGCTGAGTGTAATTTTACTTCATCACAAGATCTGTGTGCGTGTGATATTCAGCACTGATAAGTGTTTTCCTACCTCACATAGAAGGATCACACATTACAGCTATATTTCCTTGTGAATGAATAGTCCCGCGCATTAACTGGCCTCACACAATAAAATAATAAACCAAAATCTTATATTTACACCACATGAGTGAAAATAAAGAGGATCTCCTTCACCTTATCCTGTTACAACCATAGATATAAATATTACTAGATGCGGCATTCGAGGGCTACGGGCACATAGACATGTCCGCCATTTTGAAATTGTCCACTAACATCACACACAGTTTGCTAGAATGCCACAACACTGCACGTAGCCATAGCTGTGAAAACCACTGGGATTTAAATTCTGTTGTTGTCGTTGTAATTTAGCAAATACAGGCGCGGTTTCCCAGACAGGGTTTAAGTCTAGTCCCAGACTAACTTAAATATAAGAGGTGTCTTAATCGAAAACAACTTCCACTGACATATTTTAAAATATATCAGTGTGATTTTTTGTCTCAAGATTTTTTGTAGAGTATGTTATTAAAAAAAACTTAAATATCCTTATTAAACAAGGCCTAGTCCTGGCATAAGTTTATCCCTGTCTGGGAAACCGGCCCATAATGTTTGAGTTTACACAACACTAAATAAGTTTTCATAATCAAACACGTGTATAACTATATTTGCAAAGTCAGCCTGCTCTGGAGTGTTCATGGACTGGCGCAGGGTTGCCAGATCTCTGTAACGAAATCAATCATCACTATGTCCCTAGTCCAAAACATAATTTAACTTTCATAAATAAAATCATATCAAGATCGACAGCTAAATAACAACATTTTCTTCCACTCTTAACCTGTGGATAAATTTCCAATTCCACTGGAAGACCGACTTGACCAATTTGCACCCTTCTAATATGGCGGACGACCTACAAATAGCGACCAATAGAAACAGCTCCTAATGCAGCATCTAGTTATATATATATCTATTGTTACAACACTCCAGAAACTAGGACAATGTTTACCTCACTTCCTCTGACAATGAACAAACCAGAAAAAATACCAATCCGAACATTTCATTCTCCATGTGAGGAGTGATCAATAACATATCTGTCCCTCTTTACAAAAATGACCGAACCTAGTACTAAATACGCTCCTGAATTTGTTGCTTGGGATAAAAGTCTCTGAGAAATACATTTATACATTCGGCAGACATCTTTTATCCAAAGTGCATTCAGCAGAATATATTTTTTTGTCAGTATATGTGTTCTGCTCTGTGGGGGTCACACATGTGACCTTTGCACTGCTCTGCCAACTGCAGCTACAAGAACATAAATGTACGTATGGTATTCCTCCGCCGTTTTTATTATTCATTGAAAATCTTTTCAGTGTCAGTTCTCAAATATTCTTCACATCTGCACAAATTAAAACCCAGCATGTTGAGATCCCAACGAGACATGTGAGATGTGAGAACCAAAGACGATTCAAGCTATTTATTAATTTATGGCGAATCTAGTGTGGGTCATCGTGAGGTGCAAGGTTTAAATGTGTGGAAGAGAAAATTGTCCCTAAATAATAATTTGAATTCTTATCTACTCTAATCTACCGTCACGAACAACGACATAAGTAGCTGGTTAACCACCATAGTATGACGCATCGTCGGGGAAATTAACAAAGTGTTTCCTGAAAACGTAGTAACTCTGTCGGAGATCGATTGTTTGCACCTAGTTGGTTCAGCAATCTAGTTGATAATGCTACACAGGTGGTGGAGTAATGACGTCAACTAATAAATACGTTCAGATTGAATTAATGTCAAATTCTTGCTGCAAATAACATACATTGGACTACTTTTGTTTTTTTTTGTTATCTCTTGTTTATTTCATGATATTTAATTCATTTATAAGTGTCCTCCTTCGTCATTCCGCACAGGGATTCCCATGGGTCCTAGAGCATGCAGGTTATGAGCGTGCGCACTTTTCAAACATCAGCGCTACTATTTTCTTGAATCACTAAACTATGTAAAATTTTGTTTTTATATATTTAGAATGTTGAATATGTTTTGATCGCCTACTTTGATGAAAAGCTTGATGTATCTGAGTCTACGTGTCATAATAATAAGGAACGATGCTTCACCTGTAGTTTTAACCACGCAACATTGCGATGTTGCTTGCGATTGATCGTTTGAACGATGGTTTCGGGAAACACTTAAATCGTTCAACTATGCTGGAACGATGGAACTTGCAACCGTAGTTGGCTTACGATGCTTTTGGGAAACGCACCCCTGCATTGAACACAAGTAACATGGATTATGTTTATGGACCAGACGCGATTTCTTTAAGACTTCAATGGAAGCTCAGCTTCCCCTATAATTGTCAAAAAATGAATGGTCAAATATATGTACTATTATGTTAACATTTTATTGACTAAAAATGCGTTAAACACGTTCATCTTGAACGAAAACAATTTCGTCCAGAATCAGCTACTTAGGTCGGCTGACTCGATTTCCTTCTCATTCATTCCCGTAGCGTACAGTGCATTACTCTGTTGAAGCCCAGCGTCCATTGACTTGAATGGGGCTGCTTTAAACAGTTTTTTTCAGTGCTTAGAAACAAGACGGTCATTGGATAATGCTGCGATTATGTCCCGCCCACGGACGCTCAGCGTCTCTGGGATGAATGGAGGAGTGGGCTGGCCCGGACTCCGAGCGTCTGCGTGATGATTGGAGGGTCTGTCATCTCTTTATAATCCACTTTTATGTCCTAAAACGCCCGTTTTTTGGGGTCGACAGCTTATAAAAACGTATTTCTTGTTTGTTTTTTTAGCTTGTTTGATCTCTGCTGATCTTTTAAAGAGGGGAAGCTCATTTTCTATATGAACTATATGAATTAATGAACAAAGGATAACACAATGGCCCAAGGCCGTTTAAGCAGCCTAGCTCTGCTGGCCATTGAGAGGACACTGGTCAAGTCACTGGAAAAGACGCCTAGTTGGTACGACAGGGTTACAGAGCATTTTCTTGAAAAGGAACGTAGGGCAGAATTTACATATAAATAAATGGACAATTTTTATGATTTAGGCCGAAAATGAGCTTCCCCTCTTTAAAAGATCAGCAGCCGCCACTGTTATGGACACAGATGAATATTATCTGCTTTCATTGAGCAGCTTGTACTTTTGTTCATTTGTGGTACTACGTTTAATAATTCTTTCTCAGAACTAATTTGAAGCCTCTTTTGTTTTCTGTAGGTACTAGTTCTGAAGTGAATGCATAACTCTTCTTTTGTTATAAATGCACGAGCAAACAACATTCTCTGAATATCAGTAAGGCAAAGTCTAACCGCCTATGCAATACTTTTAAAAAAGCAGGTCTTATCAGGAGTGAGCTGGTATGTACTGTGTCCCTAGGTGTGTGAGGACAAACTCTCTCACATGCACGGAAAACGGTGAATAAAGGACTTTGTTTACTCTTGCAAGAAGTAGTTCAGAGGACTGTAAATATCCACTCCTCCCATTCGGCATCTGTGATTGGCTGAAATGTGTGCTCCACAGGCCAGGCGTGTGGTTAACACAGCCATCTTTGTAGACTCAAATAAAGACAAATAATGTAAATAGAGTGCTGATAGTGCTCTGTTAATTTATAGAGAGAGACAGTAATGTGATCAATTCTGGACATGGACAGTGATGTGCTCTGATTGGTCAGTGCTTTGTTTTTTTGTTTTACAAAAAGACAATGCTCTGATTGGTTGGTCAAAGAGAAGGGGTGTGATTGGTTAGTTCTAGACATGATGAGGTGAAGAAATGGCCTTTATCAGCCCTTTTGCTCCCACCCGTCTCTCTCTCTGTCTGTCTATCCAGAAAATGCTGATACTTCTGTCTCTGCACATTCCAGCACAGATCTCTCTCTGCTCAACTCATTCTGAAAATGTGCCCTGTTGAAATTTCACCACCACATGCCTATTTGAAATCTACATAAACATTGTGATAATATATGCAGACTGAATATGTTACAAATATAATTTCTTCAGTGTCACATTAACCAAACAAAAGAACACCTGCGGCTGTTAATGGTCAGACGATTTAAATGGAAATATATTTATATGGTCTAAAAATCTAATTTACCTTACTGTGTGCACCTATTTCCTATTGAAACATAAGTATCAGCTTATCATTTTTTTAAAGTAAGAAGTTGAACAAGTATAGGACACAGTAGCTTTCATGAACAAAACCGTTAAACTCTTTAAAAAGGTGCTACAAAAGGTTCTGTGATGCCATGGAAGAAACTTTTGGTTCCATAAGAACCTTTAACATCCCGAAAACCTTTCTGTTTCACAAAAAAAGAAGGTTCTTTAGATGAATCTTAGGAGATGGTTCCTTAAAGAACCTTTGACTGAATGGTTTTTTGTGGAACTAAAAATGGTTCTTCTATGGCATCACTGTGAAGAACCTTTGAAGCACCTTTATGTGTATTTTAAGTTTAAGTGTAGGCCCTATTTATTTTTACATGATTTAAATGTATGTATTTATAATTTTATTTGGTATTTATTTTCAGTTTACTTTTATTTTAGTTTCATTATTTTTTTTGTCACAATCATCAAAGAGAAGCCAGGAGCAGGCGGCAGGTACAAAAACTCAAACTTTATTTAAACAAAAGACCCACGATGGGGTAAAACGGCAACTGAACAATGAAAATTTTAAAACTAAGACTTCCCACGAGGGGGAAAAGACAAGAGTATCCAGGATAATAAAACAAAACCCTTAAAAAGAACTAGACTTGACTGGGAATACAGAACTGGGACACGAGGTAAGTATAACAACTATAGGTAGAGCAAAGCAATCTATGCAACCGAAACGAAAACAAGGGCATTAAAAAGAGGAACTAACAAGGGATAATGACACTAGGAAGGTGTGGGAAATAAAACACTGAAGGGAAGCTAAACGAGGAAATGAGGGGGCGGGGTAAAGAGACGAGACAGGAGAGCACATGGCCATCATAAACAAACAATGACCATGCGCTTCCACACAAACATGTGGGACTGTCATGATCAATTTTTGATCTACAATTTTTATCTAATATTAGTGCCTCAACTTCAACTTATTGTTCTTTATTGCTAAGGCATCATTTCTCTTTTTTTTTTTTCATTTAAACTTTTCAAATAATATGTAAGATTTTAATAACCAAAAATGTTTTAATAGTTTTAGTTAACTATAAACACCCTGGATCAGAGTCAAATCACAATGGATTATGGAAAATAATCTATTTCATGTACTAACAAAGACAGGAAGCTTTACCAAATCTTACAAAATGAAGTGCAAATGCACGACTGCTTTATAGAGTCTTTAGAGATTACGTAATTTTGTAGGCCAGCCTGGAAGTTATCGCTGCGCTGGCTCCCATGACCAAAAGACTGTACATGTTTCCCACACCCTGTGGAAAAAAACAGCATATGCTGGTTTGGTATGTTTTGATGCTGGTTTAAACTGGTCACCTGCTGGTCCTTAGCTGGTTTAAGATGGTCAAACAAGCATCAAAACATACCTAACACAGTGATATGCTGTTTTTTTGAACAGGGTAGATTTTGTAAAATGGCAAAATGGTTTATGATGGGAAACCTGATGTACACGTGGCGGCCATAAATAGCAACATGGCTATAACAACAGCAGAGACGACATCAGCAAGGGTCTCTTCATCTGTAGTTGGTTTTAGACGAAGACAGGTTGGTACCAGAGGTTACAATGAACTATAGGCCAACGTGTGGACGTTTATGTGTTCTACACTCAAGTTTGCTAGCACCGGCCTCTCTAAAATACTTAACCTCTTGGAGACTGAAGTAGATGAATATGTATGAAGCATGTGAATAGACCGTACTGTAATGATTTCAGATAAACTATTGAAAGAAGATAGATAGTGGTAAAGAGAAAGACAGAAAAAATCTTTCCTTTTGAAAAAATCAGCATATGCTGGATTGGTATGTTTTGATGCTGGTTTAAGCTGGTCACATGCTTGTCCTTAGCTGGTTTAAGATGGTCAAACCAACATCAAAACATACCTAACCCAGCATATGCTGTTTTTTTTCATCAGGGCTGACAGAAAAGTAGCAGGTTCAAAGCAGCTAGCAATAGCAAGCTAGCTCCTCTCAATGCTCTCTACAAAGCCACGCCTCCACATGTCAGTTACCTCATGTTTCTATTAAAGGTGAGACAACAAAACAGCACAAAACATTGGATATCGCAATAATAATTAATGTAAATAATTCATAACAATAAGGTTATTGTTAAAGCTTATAGTGGTTTTGTTGTTTATCCTCAAGCTTCCTGCATGGAGCAAAGCATATGCATATATGCAAATGAATTTGCACTGAATGCAAGGATTGGATCAATGTTTTATGGACCCAAGACTTCCAAAGAAGTTACATACATACATTTGAATGTTTTAAGCACTTTTAGACTCCAATGAGTGTGTGAAGAGACTTTTAATTAATCCTAAAAATATAGCTTTTAACATCTGTAACATAGTATATAAAATGTGCATTGATATATTTTCAATGGACAAATAACAAAGGTTTTACTATAGTAGAAGTTTTGTAACCAATCCATAAGCACAACACTATCATTTGTTACCATTTTGACATTGTCAAAACATTGTTACAATAGTGAGACAAATATATTTGGTTTTACTACAAATAAACCAAAATCTATGGTTACTATAGACCATGTTCAATTTTCATAAGATACTTTTTCTTAAAGGTCAAATTGAAGAAATACATTTGTAAATCAACTATAGCAAAAAACAAAAATGTAACAAACTCATTTATGAACCTCAAATCTGTCTGGTAAGCAGCAAAGCGCCTGTTTCTGCTTTCAGGCGTGTGTTTGGTTAGTTAAAATTTCTCTCAACAAAGGTTTCATTGTTGAACTACTTCAGCATCAGCCAATAAAAAGTCCTTAATTGTGCAAGAGTTGGAAACAGTGTGAATATCTTTCACATGACACAATAATAATGACAAAGGATGAACATGTATGATCAGTGTTAATGAATATAGAGAAGTGCTTTTAAAACATCACTGTTACAAACAAACACATCACATGATCCCAATGACCATAGAGCAGAAGTCATGCTGTTCTTCTGATAGATGCATTGACCTGTCATGTTCTGTGTCACATTTGATGTCAGCAGAGTTTGTACATAGCAGATGTCATTATTTTGAACTGCTGGCTTATTTTGAACTGTGTGTGCATGTGTGTGTGTGTGTGTGTGTGTGTGTATGTGTGTGTGTGTGAATGAGATTGTGACGTATAACTGCAGGAAGCTACAGACTTCAATCACCAGCATACTGTGAGACGGAGAGAGGGCGTGAATGAGAGAAAGTGAAGAAAGAATGCATGTTTCTGCAAAGATTCAATTCCAACTTTCACAGACAACCATGACAATCAAGCACGCAAAATTGAGAAAGAGAGAGAGAGAGAGAGTGATTATAGCTCATACAAATCTGAACATGTACATAGAAACATACAGTATAACACAATAATATTTTAATAAAAGTTTTCATTTTGATTTCATTGGGTCTTCGAGCTTTTTTCCTCACGTAGACCAAAAAAAAAATTCCCATATACTCAAAACAATTACTTGTATTATTTTTGTACTGGTATTACCATCTTTATTACTATTATTTACTGTAGGGTTTACCAGGACACACACACATTAGCAGCCTCACTCCAAATTAAGGTTTACAGAAACACCGTTCATGGCCACGCATACCATAATCTTACACAGACACACCAAACACACACACCCTTGATATATCCAGACGTCCCTGCAGGGCAACGCGAGGGTGACACTGTGAGAAGGAGTTTAGCTCTTAATTAGTCCTGAATTCATTTATTAAGTGTTTGAGAAAGTGTAAAGACCCAGAGAACTACCAGAATAAACTCATTCTCCTGTGCTGGAGAGTGTGTGTTTACTTGTTCAGCTATACTTGTTAGAGGCAAATTTCTAGAAAACTGATTCTCGCAAAAATAATAAACCTTTTAACATGCTATGTGAAGACAGCCCTAGTAAAAATGTGCCAAATTATTTTACAAATAATGTTAACTTATTCATTAAAATCAAAAAGGGCAAAAAAGTTGTCTGTAAGATTAGGGTTTAGTCATTATAAATTGGCTTGATTTAGGAATTATGTAAACTATTTTTTACATTGTCTGTACAAAGATTGTTAACTTCTGCTCCTACAAATCTCTGCATGCCATGCGGTAAGTTGTTGCTAACCACTATGGTGTCCTATGAGGTTGCCTACTGGCTACAGCCTGACTGCTCAGAAAAGTAATAGTACACCATAGTGATGCAAACAGAAAAATGGCAGAGTTTCAATGCCAAGTGGCGACCGGAGTGTGAGCTCATGCATGAGTAAAGGTCATCTCCAATTTTACATCAAAAACACCATCCACAAATGGGACACATGATTCATAAATATCAAAGTGTGTTCGTGTCTTAAACTCCTTAAATTAAGAAATCACGACTGATGGGAAGTTTTCAAATATGGAATGATGTAAGCAAGCTAGGACGAATGTGATGGATGAGTATTTTTGTGAGGCTTTTTTTGGAACAAGTCTGTATTTACATATTAATTTCACTGACACAAACCTCCTAATTGTGAAGTCCTGCTCTTGTGCTGGGTTTTGTAGATAGTGTGAACTTTGACCTCTTAGTGTCATTGATAAATCTTCCCATATCACTTCCTGTCCAGGCATCTCAATAATTCTTCTCGTCTATATCTGCTTTCTTTATTTCTTTATGGTGTGTCGTAAGGGAAATGGTGAAAAGAAAAGATTTAAAAGACAAGTTTACATTTTTTTTTTTCTTTAATCGCCCCATTCTTTTCTTACAGTAATGTCTTTACGCAGCCTGTTTCAAGGTCTGACAGTGCTGAGAAAAGGGTTAACTAAATGGGTCATGGCGTAAGTGGAAAAATTGTCTTTGATGTATATTGTCACAATATAGTCCATTGTGATATGAAATTAAATATTGCAAAATATGATCGTTTCATATTTTTGCAAGTTTATGACATCTAACAGAAATATGCATGAATGGACATGTTATAGTGAGCCCGGGCTGCTGCTCAAGAAACCTACATGTGCTGAACATTGTGTGATTTGTGTTTTGAATCTATCAATGTTATGTAGGCTTTGCAGAAAATCTTTTATTAAAGTCCCACCGCATTTGACAATTTGATCACTTAAAACTCATCATTAAGCATTGAAATAGCATATGTCAGAGTAATTTTTTGTTATTATTCGGTATAGCTCTTGTATTTTCGCTTCTTTCTGCGTCTGCACCTCCCATTATGGCATCACATATAGCCATTATTGATTTATTCTCCAGCTGTGACTCATTCCACACACAGACGGACCTAATAGTCAGTCACGTCATACCCACTATACTCACAGGCTTTACACCAACACACATATCCAAGCACAAACAAACACTTCTCATTGATTTCTCAGCCTGAAAGCGGCTTTGCTATTGGTTGACAGTGACATGGAAATATGAAGTGAAGATGAAAGAGAAAGAAAATGGGAAAACAGGAGTGCAGAAGGCTGGAACAGACCGGATGCATCTGAATATAAGATGAATCAATGATGCTGAGCGATGGAGGACAGACCTTATCCGAGATGTCCAGTTGGGTGCATTTTGAAGCATTTGCTTTTTATCTACACTCTTAAAAAAGGTGCTTCTAACGGTTCTTTGATACCACAGAAGAATATTTGGTAACACTTTCCTTGAAGCATGTATATGTATAATACATTATAAAAGTAGTTTTAAAGCATTGTAATGTCTTATAAATAGTTGTTATCACAGTTAATACATTATAACACTTAGCAAATCATTGTTACACTACACATCTTAAATTGGTTATAATTCTTTACAACTACATATAATGCATTACAACAAACATTATGAAGAATTATAATGCATATTCCCCATTAATAACTCTTTATAATGCATTATACATACATGCTTCAAGGAAGTGTTACCGAATCTTTTGGTTCCTATAAAACCTTTATGTCAGAATTATAAAAAGGTAAGAAAGAGAAGGTTCTTTAAAGAACCTTTGTCCGAATGGTTCTTTGTGGAACCAAAAATGGTTCGCTGTGAAGAACCTTCGACGCACGTTCATTTTTAAGAGCGTAGCTAGTATGCAGTATGGATACATTGCATATTTTGCAAATGAGCTCTGTGAATACCACAAGACGTGAATGCATTTGCCAAAATGCACAGGATGCAACAGAGCACACAGGCACTGTTTCCCAAGATGCAATGCCTCATCTTTTTATAAATAAAACCAAAAGCCAAGCTTTAATTTGTAAACTCTTGGTTTGGACTGATTATTTGTCATCACTGCCAAAAACCACTAAACTTGGAATCAAATATGTATTCACACCTTCAAGATCACATTAGAATCTAATGTTATCATGTGTCAACAACATTTAAATACTTTTTTTAAATCATTTAGAAGAACAGTTGGCCATGTGAAATATCTATTTATTATTTCATTTCAAACCTAGCCTGCGTGTAGGCTATATACATTTGCATACTACGTACTAAATAGTATATAGAACGCTACTCTGAACGCCTGTACATCTGCGAAACTCACTCGTTTTGTCACAAACTAAAATATGCACAGACGTTTATTCTGTGTTTTTGAAAGGCATCCTTATCTCTCATTACAGTACATTCTTCCCATCCCCTACATTATAATATTTGATTTAACCGCTTTTTTGTAGGACACACATCAGAGCGTCGAGTGAAGGGCAGGAAGAGAGCAGGGGAGAGGTGGAGGACTGGCGCTCAATCCTCCCATCATTTCCCAGGAGTGAATAATTGCTCTGATGATGTTGGCTGAGGGAGGAGGGGACCGTGACGTAACGTAGAGGACGTGAGGAGTCAGGGAATGCCCTTAAAAAAAAGAGAGAGAGAGCGTGGGTGTATACACACCCACTCTCTCTCTCTCTCTCTCTCTTTTGATGCTGTGTGGCGTGAGAAAGTCGAGCCTCCAGCCCGTGTTTAAAGATTCATGATGCAGTGCTCTGCGTCTCAGCAAAAGGCTCCACTTACACACACACACAAGGGCGCGTTTCATATGCCTGCGTATCACACAAATGCAATTTAAGCTTGTGTATGCCAGGAAGATGTGCAAACGTTGCATGTAAATAAAACAGATTATATAGAAAGATGTGACATACTTCGTATCATTATATGGCTTTTTCCAAATAAATATATAAATGGACATGAAATATTGATTTGAGTTGAATTTCAGAGGCTGGAGATACGAGAGATGAGAATCTAGAACAGCCATGTGGGAAATCGTTTTCCTGGGTCAATTATACGGTCCTTACACGAAAAATATTTATAAGCGGAATGTCGAAGCAGAATGATGTATTCCAGAGTGCTGTGCGAATAAGTAATGATAAGTAATGATCCATGTGTACGCTTCATATTTCAATTACTTCTTGTATTGGAACAAAGCGATTTAATCTCGTGTGCCATATGACACGTTACGCTCCATAATGCAGCACTGTTCTTGCTTATCGCCGCATGCTGCTATTTATAGAGTCTCCCAAGAGCAGAGAAAGACTCCCGTCTGAAGGAACACACACATAGGTATACACATACAGTATATTAGCCGAGAGAAGCTGGGGTGCTTTACTTAAATTGCTGAAACTTGCAGTGAGTACTTGAGAACAGGGTTGGACAAAATAGGTGAGAAATGTATGGATATGGTTGATGGGCACACACCTCAAGAAAAGTGTGAAGAGAATAGAAAGGAGGTGATACGTGAAATGGGTGTGGAGAACAAGAAAGATAGACGTGAGGAAAATCATTCAACGTAAAATGTCTTTATATAGAAGTGCAGGGTTTTTTCATTAAACAATGACCAGTGAAATGAGAAGATTAACCATTAAAAAATGTTGATCATAAATATCAGGACAGCAAATCAGTTAGCATGTTGGAATGTATTTATATGTGTGTATGTATATATATATATATATATATATATACACACACACACACACACACACATATACATATATACATATAACACACACATCAATAACACACACATACACACAAACACGTGTGTTTATACTATACTATTTAAAGTCAATACTGTTTAAAAAATTTCCCAAAGAGATAACTCCATTTCTCTTTTTCAAAAAACATGTTTTATTATGTTATTTTGTTTTAATATTATTGCGTTAGTTAGCTGTATTTGTTTAGTTATTATGGCTTAAATCAAAACAAACCAACTGCAGTTTGATTGATATTAATTGGAATGCACAATCAAAAATTATTTATATATATATGTGTGTGTGTTTGTCTGTGTGCGTGCGTGCGTGTGTGTAAACAAAAAAATGTGCCAGCAAATGAATTTCTTTCATTAGAACAAAAGGCAACCAATGAGAGTCCAGCATAGGTGGAAATTCATTCAATACTGTATAAAAAGTTTGTTGAGACATCAAGAAGCTGGATGATAAAATGCCAAAAGTACGATTTTGCTAATTCTAGCTTAATTGTTTATAATATTACACAGTAATGCTATTATATTATATATTTATGAAATGAATCTATAACAGTGTATTACACAATGTATTATAACAAGAGTTAGAATATAACTTGGGTTTAGCAGGGCAGCAAGGGTATGTTAGTTTGGTTTATTTGCAGTTATTTATGATTCTTTTGTTGGATCTCTATACTATACGGTTACGTGGCATGGTTGAACTGTTCAGTTGGTGTCAAGACAGCAATATTTGAAACTATCTATAGTAGGGCCTACTTTTCATGTAAAATGAATGTTGTGCGTCACAACATTTGATAGAAAACATGTTAACGGTAACAAAACATTTGATTTGTGCCTGAATAAAGTAATAGGGTGACCTATTCCTGATTATACTGTAGAAGCACAGGAGCATGTACAATGATGGTTGGACAATGACACAGATTGAATTTCATATAAACGTTTCCTCCAGGGTTGCCATGAGACCAAAATAAGATCCAGGCCATGTTGTATCCAGGCCACTCCATCACTTTGCCGGAGGACTAATGATGTAATGGGTTAAAGATTCTGCTGAACAGCATTGTTAGGTCACGGTGTAAAGAAACTAAGAGAGTTAGACATTGACAAACCAAATTATTGAATTGACCCGGGAGCAAATGAACGCCCTCTTGTGGTGGGGATCATAGCTCCAGTCACAGGCGTTCCAGTGCTGTTAAAGCTATCGCATGCAGATATATGTGATCGTGACGGTGATGCTTCAGCTGCCCATAGTAAGGTCACTTTTAAATCCCTTATGCATAAGTTTATGTTTCCACTTTAGCTTCGTATTTTTAGCAACAGCACATGAAATTGAGCTCATATATAACTACAGCTCAAAATTTCAACAAGACTAGAAAAGTAAAACAAGCGAACAGGAAGATTGTTCAAGAGACTCGTGAATATTCAGGCTAAATGTGCTTCCGGTAACATTACACTGAGAAGTATTCAGTGGCCACTAACATAACATCACACATGCTTCAGCAGAATTTATTAATACATCACATCTCCATAATCATCATGTTTCTTTATCACACTTATATCTGACTCCTACTGTGCATGATTTCTATCTATGATAAAATCTGATCATCTTGACTTTGTTCAAGTAACCAAAGCAGAGACCAATAAGACTTGGGGTTGTTTTGAGATGTCGCAGAGTTATTATCTGTCACGCGGAGTGGTGTGGCGTCTCTGTAAGGAAAACAAATGGAAAACATCCTCAAGAGATGCAGATGGGGCCCCGTCGGAATTCAATCTAGCGCTTCGGAGTCATGCAGAGAATGTAAACCTCATACAAAATCACTCAGGGTCTGCTTGATTTGGACATCGTCGCCAGAGCGCAATGTATTCCAATAACAGAGGCACTAGTGGACAAATTGGCCGATGTATTCCAAAGGGGTGAATGATGAGAAGGATATTGTGACCATGGCAACATCAGGAAATCAAATAAGGAGTTTTGTAGCTTGTAGTCTGTTCGCGTTGAGGCCGTCTGTGTTCTAGTGTACTCATAAAAGATGAATGTTTTAGAAGATGTACACAATTAAATGCCTCTTTTTTTATCGATGACTCATCATGTACTCATGGGCGGAGCTAATCCTTTAGCCAATACAAAGCATAGGATAACTAGGCAGCACATCAACTTTACAGCTTTTAAGAATTCGGTATTTTCCATTCAATTGTTTTATTTTAATAATCTGTTTAGTCTTTCAAATATCATCCTCTCTACAAGAACAGATCTACTAACAGCTTGCGGCATCGCAAACGCCTCGGTTGGCATTGAAAAATAACTACTGTCTGTATGGAGATAGTGGTCTAGTGGGTTAAACCACTGAACTGGTAAATCGAAGGTTGCTCGTTCGATCCCAGCAGCCACCACCAGTGTGTCCTTGAGCAAGACACTTTACTCCATGTTGCTCCAGGGGGATTGTCCCTGTAATAAGTGCACTGTTAGTCGCTTTGGATAAAAGCGTCTGCCAAATGACTAAAAGTAAATGTAAATGTAAATGTATTTACTAAAGACATGCAGCGAAAATTACCGCTGAAAATGCGTAGACGCAGCTGATTTTGTGACTGACCTTATTGTATATGCATTTGTAGGAGTTTCCTCTTCAGATGCAAACTTTATGGTAGAGTAGCCTATACAGTAAAAAACGTAATTTTACAGAATTTTCTGTAGTGTTTTGTACGGAATTTTACTGTTTTTTACCCAGAACAGAAAATGTAAAATTACAAAAAAAGACTGCAAATTTACAAGGAAAATACGGAAACTGTGTAATTTTACAGTAAAAATTGTTTACAGTTTTATTTTTTACAGGGCCGTGTCTTAGACCCTGCTTGAGCTGTTCGTTCGCGTTGGTCATTATGGCAATGAGATATTACGGTCTGTTTTTTAATGTGTCCCCGCAGAAATGATCAATTACCCGCAGATATTTCTTCTCCCAATTGCGCTTTTTGGAATTTGTGTTCTTGCGCTATTTTGCTCTGTTTATTAAATCTGGCCCCTAGCATCTTAAACTCAAAGCATCTGACCACTCATTGACCTACAGTATCAATGATAGTTTCTGTCATGTTGCACTGCTCTTGATGTACAGTCCGCTGACCCTCTAGTATTTCAAATGTCCGAGTAAAATGAGCATGTTCAGCTGTCTGTCCATCCTTATCAGCATGCAACATAAGTAGCTGCCGGTCGTTGTATACACTAGCCTTATATACCACCCTATGCAGTATATACACCAAGTCAGAGCTCAGACTCGACCAGAGAAGCGCAGATCACAGCCTGGTTTGCAAAGAAAACACACATTTGTTTCCTGTGCTGCTTATTTGCAGCTAAAATTAGATTCAAATGTATTGTTGGACCCAATATTGTTTTTTCCACATGCACGCTGACTTGGGCAGCTCATTTGGCTGGGTGACGCTGACAGCCACATCGGAAATTGCACTTTGTATTCCAGGCTACTGCGCTAGCTTTGACCATCAGTGTAAACATTTTACATATCTAGGGAATATGATTTGTCTTAGACAGTTCACACAAAATCTGTTATCATCTATTCATCCTCATGTGGTCAAAAACCTGTATATGACAAAGAAGATATTTTGAGAAATGTCTTAGTGGTTTTGTGTTCATACAATGGGGGCCAATGTTGCTTGGTTACCAACATTCCTCCAAAAATCTTCTTTTGTCTTCTGCACAAGAAAGAAAGTCAATTGTTTAACTAAATTAAAAGTGTGTTTTGCATTCTTAAAGTGATAGTTCATCCAGACATGAAAATCCTTTCTTGAATTACTCACCCCCAGATAGTTCCAACCCTGTTTAAATTTCTTTGCTCTGATAAACACAAAGAAAGATATTTGTAAGAATGCTTGTAACCAAACAGAACCCCTCCCCCCCCATTGACTCCCATAGTATTTATTTTCCCTACTATGGGAGTCAATGGGGGAGATCTATTTGGTTACTAATATTCTTCTCAATATATTTCTCTGTGTTCCTCTGAAAAAAATCTATACAGGTTTGTAACAACCTGAGGGCGAGTAATTGATGACAGAATTTTTGGGTGAACTATGCCTTTACCCTACATTAAACTGTCCCTGCTGGCACACAACTTTCTTTACTTATTCATCAAGACTTGCTTTCTGCCTGCTGTGTGTCTGCGATATTTTCCAAATCTACATTTTAAATGTGTATACAGCACGATTGAGTGAGATCCATGCAGACCATAAAACACAAATCACTGGTCTCCGTTTACAGACAGCAGGGAGGGGCCTGATGTATACACATTGCGCACCACAAAATGGGCATTGAAATGTTCATAAGCAATATTTGAAGCATATAAAGTATTTGAATATACAAAGCGTAAATATGTGCACAAATACGCTATTCATATAGTCTGTAGGGCTAGGCTACTTAAATATTTTCATACACACACTCACCCTCTTGAAATTTCAAACCAGTATGACTTTCTTTCTTCTGCAGAACACAAAAGAAAATAATTTGAAGAATGTTTGTAACCAAAAATTGTCGGTACCCATTGACTTCTATTGAATGGACACAAAACCAATGCAAATCAATGGGTACCGCCTTTCAATTACCAACATTCTTTAAGATGTATTCTTTAGTGTTCTGCAAAAGAAAGAACGTCACACAGGTTTGAAATGACAAGAGGGCGTGTAAATGATGACAGAAGATATTTTGGGTGAACTATCACTTAAGAAGAGTGTTATACGTGAGGTCCCAGACAACCCAGGTCCCGGCCCAGGGTTGGTTTAATCTGGACTGTGAATCATTGTATTTTTTTTCCAACATGTAATTGTAGTTAGCGGTCTTCTCACTGCGAATACTCTTGAATACATTATCAAATCATGGCTATTTCTCTTCTATGGAAACCACAAAATAAAACGCAACCACATGTATATATATTCATATTGAAATTTTAGTTGAGTAATAAAATCAGCTGATATTTGAACCCGTGACCTCTCACACTTAAGTCTCAGGATCACAGCACTTCACCTTATCTATAATGATAACTTGAACACGCTTGCAATAAATTATATAATAATAGTTGTTAAATGCGCATTGCGAATGATACATTTGGGGGAAATTTGACCACATTCCCATTAATAAATCCCCAAACTATGCTGAAAGTAAATAACATACACATGAATCTACTAGTGAGATGAGAATTTTGCTTTCTAGCTGAATTAGCTCCACACAAGACACATCATCGCACAGAGGACACGCTACCTGCTGCTGCCTCACTCTCGTAACCATGCCGACCACACAGATGGCCAATCCAATCTATTCCAATCAGAACAACGGCCACCGTCACTCTTGCGAGGGAATTATTAATAGCCATCAACCCCAGAGCCACATCAATCTCTCCAAAAAGCCATCATCAGCCGAGCTCATAATCACCCGGCTGATGAAGCTCTCGTTTCATTGGACGGACCAATGACTCTCCATGACCTCCGAACATCCCGGGGTCGGGCCTAAAAAGGCTCCCAGACTCGTTACGTGCGTGTGCGAGGTGTAGGTTTGTGCAAGTCTGAATCAGAAAACCCTGGGCATATGTCACTTGGCAATCTGTTGCTATAATGAGAATTTTAGCGTCGCCAGTGGCTTCGTATTTAATTTACATTTTGCTTCAGGAGCGTCTGGATGGGTGGATTTGTCAGCCGCATCACTTTTTTCATTATTCCAGTATGTCTTTATGTGTAAAGTGGCCAAGTGAGTATTTTTCTCCACAAATTTATAGAAGCAAACATTTGGAATAATAATTACCTCGCTCGGCGGAAGCAAGTATGAACGTGATATCAAAATCTGTTGCCATCTTACTGCTTGAGGAGATGGGGATGGAGGAGCAAGTTGCCTTGGCAACTGAAAAGACTTGTATGCTCATTCAGAGCAGTAAATTAGATTTTTGTGGCCAACCGGGTTCGTTTGCACAGACTTTTCCAGCTGATGAGCCTCCATTGACGCTTGTTCAATATCTTTAGAGATGTCAAAAGGAAATCCAATACAGAAGCCCTGTGACTTTGAGTGGAGTGAATAGAGAGAGGCAGGGTATGTGCTGTATTTGCCAAGCTTGATAATCTCGTATCCACTTTCGTCTGTTTATCTCTCTGTGGCCTCAGATGGATTGAACACTACAGGAGCAGGCGCCATAAACATGGCCCACACAAAGGAGTGGGTAATAATTCACACCATCATTTGGGAATCCAGTTAATGCCTGTCTACAAGCACAGCCCACCAAGTTTTGATTGGTTATATAAGACGTTGTTTCACATGGTCATAAATATGGGAAATATTTCAGGGCCTGTTTGCTTTGCACTCATAAAAAAACTGTTTAACTGTGTTTAAACTGGAACTATCTGACGTCAAGTGTTTTTGTGATTTATTGCGTTTAATTGCACCGAATGTTCTCAAAGGTCAAAATCTGATTAATGACTTTCAGAAGTTGATTGACACTCTAATATAAGGGTGACGATGGTAATGCTTGTTTCCGATAATTTAATCTGACACATTTCATTTGGATATGTCCTCCAGACTTCATTTGCAATGCAAGTTTGATTTCCTACCATTTCTTTAAGCTTTTTTTAATAGTGACTTAACCGAGCAGAGGGGAGTTTTTTTCATTTAGTCTGTTTGTCACCAAGGCATTCATGTTTTCTGAGAGAATGGAATGTTTAAATTGTGATTGGCTGCTTTTATGGTATTTTTATGGTGATTTATGCTATCTGGTGGTTTTGAAAGCCACTGGTTACCATTCACTTTTGATCAAAACGCTATTGAATGAACATCCAAACATACCCTGTTGAGTTTGATGGACGAATGAAGATCAGAAGAAGTAACATAAGGATGTGAAAGTGGTTATTTCATATATATGTTTATACATATACTTCATGAAACAAATATTTAATTGAATTTTAATTGAATTTTTTAATGCATAAAAAATCGTCAAATTGCAAAAAAAGACTGCAAATGTAAATTATGTTTTTTACTTAGTTTACGGTATTTTTTCCCGGCTGCCTGAAAACTTCTGTTTTTTTATGGGATTATTTTTTATAGTCTACTTTTGAAATACGGTCAAAAAGTGTCAAATTACAGAAAAAGTGCACAAATGTACAGTAAAAACTGGGGGAAAGGAATTTAATTTACTTTACAGAATATTTCTGGTGCCCTTGTTGCAAGAAAATATCTGTATTTTACTGTATTTTTTACAGTGATATTTTTATATATTTATATATTCCTCAACTTCAGATACTCCTGTGGATGACATTTACATTTACCCATTTCATTAAAATGTATTAAGTATAGAATACTTTACCTGTGATTTATGAGATTATTGAGCTTTGTCATCTTAGTTTTCAATTTTTATAAAATTACAAAATGGTGAAATGTAAACTGTCAAACCTGCTCCATCAGGAGTTTGCAAAATATGCTCCATCATCACTGTTTATATTGTCATTAAGATTTTGTTTTTGTATGGAAATGCTGAGACATAAAGGCTGTACAGTATATGAAGTTGAGGAATCACTGTGTTAAAAGTTACATAGAAGAACAGACTGGTTATAAAATGCTCTGAATGTGATGGGCCTGCCCCAAAACAGCAATATAATGCATACTAAATGTATATTGCGAATGCTCACTTATAAAAACACATAAAAGGGCATTCAAACTTCAAAAGAAAAAGCGACTATTATTTGTGCTCATATTGTTTTAGAACCGTGTGCCCAGAAACGACATAAAAGTAGTCCAAATATTTCAACCACTTTCAATCCAGAGATATCAAAGATGTAATCTGTTAAAACAATCTCTAATAATGTGAACAATCATCGTCATGTTTAAAAAAAGAAATGAAGTCAGTTGCACTATGTGAGAGCGTAAGAACTTTCAGAAAATACTTTTTTCTATTATATAATAACTAGACTCATTTATTTAAGAAATAAACTAAAATAGTTAGTTTAATTAATCATTTCTATAATTTTAATGAAACCTTTGGATGATCCTAGTCCTCTTTAGAAAACTAAATTGCCACATCTTAAAAATGCAGCTGCATACATTGAATTACATTATTGTATGTCTCCATCTTGTGGTCAAATACGAAGACCACTGAATTGAGGTGAAACGATTTATAAAGGTATACCATAATAATCTCAACCAACTAGATCAAAACTTGGAAATTAGAAAGCAGTAACAGAAATGGATTGTTAGTTCTATTTAAAATGCCGTAAAGGAATAATAAACAGCAATGAGAAAACATGTGGGCATGCTTCAAGTGTCACTATCCTGTTACAATTATTACTAAAACTGTTAATATTTCTAGTGATATGGACACATGGTTTTCAACTAATAAGGGGCCACAGGGGACATGGATTTGTTACATTTCCTCTCATCAGTGTCTCCATGGTTCCTCTTTGTTGTTGCTTGGCAACCATTTTATCTGGCCTACGAAGCAAACATGGAAGACTTCATGATTAAAAATCATCCAATTACACAAAGCATAATTATTAGTGTTAAAGTGTTATGAGATATCCTTTCAATGTTCCTTTTATTTCAATCATAAAGCGTGTAAATGTGGGGTATTTAGACACTCCTTTAAAAAGGCCTTACAAATATTTACAATGGAAACGCACGGTTACTCTTATTCTTATGAAAGTGTAGGGTTGTGTTTAATGGATTATTAAGTAACTAATACTTTTAAATAACTATAAAGTAAAGCACAAGTAAAGTTAGCAATTACTCTTTTTAATTGCGTTCATTTATGATGTAAAATAAAAGTAAGATGTTTAGTTATTTTATTTCTCACTTAGCAAATACAGGTCATGCACTGTAATTTTTGCACTGTAACCAAACTGCTGTAATTATACATTTAAATTGCCTAACTCGTTTCGAGTTGATGTAAAACATCGTAACATTGAAAATAGCACAATAAAATGGCATGTACAGTCAATTTAAATATATTTGAGGCAGCAAAAAAAGAGAACATTTACAATGTGTGCGAAACACTGTTACAAATTGTGTTATGAAAATAACACAATAACACGTTATTGAGTTCTTGGTTTAAAATATTGCAAGTGAAAAATCCTAGCCCTTTATGTGAGGCTATTATGCTACTTTTAAGTAATCTCTTACCAGTTTTTATCTATTGCTTCATTTATTTATCTACTTATGATTTTTGCATCTTTTTAATGACATAATTTTTGTTGAATATTCTATTGCTTATTGATTATAATACGAAACAAACACTTTTGTTGTGACATTGAGTGGCAGTTCTCGTTACGTCCGGCTGGTGGCGGTATATCTGCCTGTTCGCATCCAGGCACAGAAACACAGAAGAAGTCGCGCAAGAGCTTTTGTTTTCATATTGTGGTTGTCACGTTAGAAATAATTGATCTATCATTTGAAGCCTCGAACGTCTAATATAATAATCTCGACGTTACTTAACGTTAAGGCTGACAGGGCCGTTTGAAGTCAGCGGTTTGAGTAAATGTAACTTACGTGATTAAATTGTTGTAATAAATGATGGCAGAAGGCAGCAGTAGTTTGAGCAGTCTTCCTCCCGGAGACCCGCAGCTCATCTCGCTCATAGTGGAGCATCTGAAGAACAGAGGCCTGTTTGATGAGTTCAGAAGAGATTGTCTGGCAGACGTCGACACGAAGGTGAAAGCAACGTTACGTCACTTCACAATTTGCATTTACTTATTTGCGGAGTTTTTTCTCTGTGTGCTTATATTGGCCACACTGTTCACGTTGCATATTTACAGGTCATTCGACAGTAGAATAAGATGTTCAAAACACACCCTTAAGAAGAGTAACTAGCTTCTGTTATAGTAAAAGTGTAGTCACCATTTGCATGTTCGATCTTGCCCTTAATACTTGATTGTAAGCTGATTTAACAAGTTTGATACCTAGGCAAAAGTTTTAAGGTTTTACAGCATCTGTCTGTCTGGTTCATTTTTCTTCATCCAATTTTTCTCTATCTGCCTACATGCATCCACCCATCCATTTCTCTCTTTTTTATTAATATCTAAATGTATCTCTTTACAGCCTGCGTATCAGAATCTGAGACAGAAGGTGGACAACTTTGTGTCCAATCATCTCACCACTCAAGAATGGAATCCGTCCATCAACAAGAACCAAGTGAGGAACGTGCTGAGACAGAGCGTAGTTCAGTAAGTATCATTTCAGATACTGCGACGTTTGTGTTGTGTTATACTGTATGTTTCGGTCTTTTGCATTGCATATTGCGTTTAATGCTTGAGAATTCACCGAAACATACTCCTAAACAAAATTAAACGTTTAAATTGGCTTCTCTAATAAATAAACGGACGTTGTTTTGCGACGTGATAGTTTTACGAAAATCATAGTTTCATCAGAATATTGGTAGACTTCGTAAATCGTTACATACCTATCAACTATTTAGTGTCAAAGAAAGACTTGTGTTTATTTCCACAGGTCAGGGATGATGGAGTCAGGTGTGGACCGGATCATTACTCAGGTGGTGGACCCTAAACTGAACCATATCTTCAGACCTCACATTGAGAAAGCCATTCATGACTTTCTAGAAGGCGAGAACAAAGAGGACGGGCCGTCGAATTCAACCACTGAAGCAGAGCCGCAGGAAGCCGCCAGCAACACTGCCACAAAAATACAATGACTTTATGCTAAAGGATATTTGTAAGTCACAAGGAAATGAGTCGAACCTGTAAATCATTCAACCATCTATTGGACAATAAATGTGTCATTGATCAGGAAATGAAACCAAGATATTACTTTGTGTATCTTTTCTGAATTTTACATTTCAAATGAGCACCATAAAATACAGAATGGGTTTTATTCGATACAACAATTTTAGAGGGACTCCAATGATTAATGAAAACCTCAGTACAATGAAATGATATCTACAATTTGTCATAATAATTAAAAACATGAAGTAGATCATTTGTATTTATAATAAATCAACGACATGACCCTTCTTACACAGCTGGATTGAAGAAATGCTTCTGATTTGTTCTTTTTTTGTGTTTTTTTGGAATTCACAGAAACATTTGTACAATAAATGTAACTTTGTAAAAAAAACATCTAAGTTTGTT
This sequence comes from Triplophysa dalaica, assembly GCF_015846415.1. Taxonomy (NCBI): domain Eukaryota; kingdom Metazoa; phylum Chordata; class Actinopteri; order Cypriniformes; family Nemacheilidae; genus Triplophysa; species Triplophysa dalaica. Next base: position 15,445,473 of record NC_079560.1, on the reverse strand, counting down.
GCATCATTACTGTTCAATTATTGTCATCTGTTGTGGGAAAGACACCAGCTAATGACTTGGCCCGTAATTGCTTCTGTGACATTTTTAAGAGGTAATCCTCTACCAGAATTTTTGCGATTCCATCTGGATATAAACTGCAGCGAGTACCCTCAAAAGTACACCGTGTTCTGTACTACGCGGACACAGTGTTACATGATTGAAACCATTTGGGGGTAAAAGCTTTGTGACCCCTGGACTCCATTCGAATCTCCGGCATCCTTGTGGCATGAATTTCCAGAGGAGGAATTTTTGGTAATGGAAGAGCCTCAGGAGAGGTGTCATGTCCCGGTCCAGGACAAAGGTCGACCGCTGCAGCTTGTTTCTATCTTTCAGCACCTCTCTGCTGGGAATGTTCAGTACAGTCAGATGCTCGACAGACACCGGACAGGTTGCTAAAGAGCTGCAGTCTCGTGTCTTGTGACATTGGCTGTTTGTTGAGGTGCATGTGTATAGGTGATAGGTTCTTCCATCCGAATGAATTCAGATTCACATGTTGTGCAGCTGATGGTAATTCATGAATTAAAGGGGAACTACGCCGAAAAAAAGAAAATTCTGTCAGGAATTACCCTGCCTCAAGTTGTGCGACAAGCCTAAGACATCTTTTTTTTAGGTCATTTGACCTATTTCTTACAATACTTCACACCTCAAAGCAACAGCTATAATTAGAGAATAAAGAAAAAAGGACATTTCATGACATGGTTAATTTGCACATAATTGCAATGTTAAAGAGGTCATTTGACACGAATATGTTTTTTTTCTGTGTCTTTGGTGTGTCATAAATTGCCCATGCATGTATTAGACACGTACAATTGCAAAAAATGCATTCTTTCTAAAAAGAAAATGCTCACCCAGACCTGCCTGAAACGCCTCGTGTAACCACACCCGCACAAATCCACGTCAGTTGGTGGCATGAGTTGACTAAGATCGCCCAAATGTATATGCAAGTAATGGCTGGAATACACTACAAGACTTTAAACTAGACATCAAGTCCAGACTGAAAATCTGAGCAAAAGTCTTGTAGTGTATTTTAGCCTTAAGGTGGACGTATCTGTCAGTACAATTGCTTTGGATCCTGATTTTCCAAATATGGTAAGAGGCGTTACATTTCCGTCACATGCTTGCAGTATTCGACCAATCACTAAGCACTGGTTACCTGGCCAATCATAGCACACCTCAATTTTAAGAGGGATGAGCTTTGTAAAATATCTGCACGTTTTAGAGAAGTGGGACAAAGAGGAGATACAAACATGCACAGTACTGAAAATACAGTGTTTTTAACCTTAAATCGTGTATACACATTGCATTACATCAAGAACAAACAATATTCGTTTTAGCCGTGTCATATGACCCCTTTAGGTCATTTGACCTATCTCATACTATACTTCATTTATACATCAAAGCAACAGTTATAATTAGAGGATGAAGAAAATAGGAGAGAATATGACATGGATAATATTTACATTTAATAATAGTTTATTAAACACTATGGCACTTGTTTTCAAGTCTTCTGTTTTTAAAATATCACAATGAATAATGTTCTTTGCGTATTACACCGTGGTTTTATCGGCCAGTGAGATTTCGATATCGTTTCGTCGCTTGAATATTCTGTATGGCTTAAGTGTTCAGACACTTCAGACACTGGGGCATCCACAGGCAACTGGTTTCACATGGCAATGTCACACAGTGTATGTCCACCTGTCTGTTACACACCAAGTCCACGACACGTTTGCTGCTCATGATAACAAAATGTTCAATAGTCCAGGTGCAAGCTCGAGTTTCCAGCTCTGATCTTGGCAATGTTTCTGGGCGACTGAACCCAGCGTTCATCATGCCTATTAAGATGCTTTGCTGTAGTTCCTCCCTATATATAGTAACCTGATCTGACTCTGGTTTGAAAGGCTCAGTGTGAACTGAGAGATGGCATTGAGCTGTCTGCTTGCTCTGGTGGAATTTTTAGATTTGTATAAAATAATACAGTTTTTTCTTTTGTGATTAAAGAGCAATGCCAATAGGGGGAGTGGTTTTCCTACGTTTGAGAACGTATACTACAGGAAGGTTTCTAAAAAAAGTTTCTTTACTCACAAATAAGTTCAATAATGAATTTAATAATAAAATATATTGTGTGGCCTCAGAAGACCTAGAATAGTGACTTTCTGTAAACTTTGTTTAGTCTTTTTTTGTCTGTGGTCCTCCAGTCCCCTTTAACTTTCATTAGCCTATATGAGAAATGTAGATATTGTTTAAAATGTTCACCTTTTGTGTTGCATATGTTTTTTAAATTATATGTGTTTCATGAAGTCAATCTTACTATTTTATTTCTTTTGTTGCACTCTATTTAGCACTTAATTCTATGCCTAGTTTTCTATATATCATTAAGATGATTGCGCTGAAGATATAAAATTAAGTAAAATATCATGAATACCGATTATTGAGATTAAGATTAATATCAGTATCAATTCCAAATACCATTCCCTTTTACATCGCACGAGTTGCGCAAAACATGAATTGTCACAATAAAAATAGCATTTAGGCTATATGTGTTCATTTAATAAAAAGTACTAAGTGGTCACTCTCCATGTGGAAAAAGTGCACTAAAATACACTTAAATGTATTTAACGTGCTCTATTTTCACACACTAATTTTGTACTTATTATACAAAAACTAGTCTACTGTACTCAACTGGTATTTTGAGACACAAGAATAAAAAGTACTAAAGACAATATTTTAATATATTAACTACAAACTTAAAAATAATGGAAGTGTACATAGTGTGAATAAAAAAGGTGTATTGCAGTACACTATTTTTTTTCCTGGGTCGACTTAAATGTAATAATTACGGTTTTAATTCATTTATTTTTTACTGTGTTTATTTTTAAATGTTGTTGCATTAAACATGTAGAATGTTCTATTCAAATCATGCATTATATTTAACTGAGGCAAGATAAAATCACTTTTTAGTGTTTATCAAAAATGTTGAGATGCATATCGAGTAAAATATTGAGAGACCAAATAAAACATATGTCAGACCACAAAATTAAACACGAAACATTATTAAATCGATACAGACCAGGTTTACACGTGTGATTTGTTACAGTTTAGCATATGAAAGGGTCATAAGGGCGAATTCTGCAAATGTATCTATGTTCACAGTTCTTGTGTTATTCCAGGAATTATGTGCAGATTACTCCACGGATGAATTAAGTTCTCACATTTCATCCCCCGGCAGCTCTTAACGTGTCGAAAGAAGCTGTCGAATGTTGAAAACGTGCACTGCGAGGAAACAAGTGACACAGCACTTTTGGCCTGGAATATGCGGCAATTAAATCCCGCTGCCCTTGGAGAGGGTTGGTAATGTAGTGTGAAATTGTATGTTCAGGGCATCGGTTGGGGGGAACGTCTCAGCTGACATTGCATTTGTCTTCTGGACATTATAAATCACCAGAGTAATTACTGAGTACAGATGGGGGGGTATGGGGGGGTGTAGGAAATCCAACAGCCCGTCCACCCCCAGCTTCTCCCGAATCACAGCTGCTGGTCGCTCTCGAGTTGGCTTTCCAGAGCTCAAGCCACAACAATGAAATCCCCATTCCTCAAGACGTCCTGCTGCATCTGTTGAGTTTAATTGCTCTTTGCATTTTCTCACCCGATGTGGAGGAGATTCATTACAATGGATAACTCACATCAGCCCTGCATACAAAACTTTGCTGCCCAGATGTTGAGAAAGCCAGAGTGAATTGTCTCGCTGAATAGGAAAGGTCATTTACAATGCCGTTTTTATAGAAAGACATTAGCATTTATGTTTTTTTTTTTTGTAGGTTGTTGCCAGTGGTGCCTATAAGTAACACGTTACAGGTGTTCTCAAAGTTCAGTCGTGTTTAGCATCACACTGCAAACTTTTACCAGCATTTGACATCTTCTACATTTACATTTAGTCATATAGGAGACGCTTTTATCCAAAGCGACTTACAAGTTGGGTAAACAATGGAATCAATTGGGTCAAACATTAGGACAACAAAAAGCATAAGAGCCATACAAACATCCACAGCCAAGTTTAGTTTATCTAAGTATGCTTTGTTTTTTTGGTGTTTATTAGATCTCAGATATCTTCTAGGTCACTGCTGAACCAAGCAACTTGCTGTTTGTTCAATACTGGATTCCAAACTGACTTGAGTGATGTCATGCCCTTTTGGTACGTTTCAGAACACTCTGCAAATAGACGGGTGCAGAGATGACGTATCTTTTTAGGCCAGCCCGCACTGGTCTCCTCGACCAGTGGATTCACACATTTTGCCGATCAAGATAATCTTTACAAATAAACACAATATTTGTTATTTTGAAGCCTAAATACATTTGCAAGAAAGTAAAAAGCAAACATGAGGCTATGAACACTACAGTTGGTCAATAACAACGTCACAACCACAACCATCAAGCTTCCGACAATGCTTTCAAACTGTATATAACCACATTTTTAGAGATTGTGTCCATGTTGCAGTTTTTTGTGAGAATTAAAAGACGTCTAATGTCCCCGTCAAAGGATAGTCGCTTTTAGCAACTTGTTAGCAACCGCCCATTTTAGGACACGATAAAACACAAAAATCACGAGCGGGTTATAACTAGTGTGTTTTGTCATAGAATAAACATAAAAATGTTCAGAGGTTTGATTAACCTCACACCTCATTTCAAACATTTAACCAAAAACCCATTGACTTTGGGACCATGGAACCGGAAGTGCTAAATGCTAACTCGCTTCTGGTTTTTGCCTACAAAATATGTCATCCCAGAAGTACCCGATACAGGATACATAGCCAACTTAGACTAGTATATGAGTTTGGCATTTGTTGTTCAAACAAACGTATCCCTGTTGCAAAAAACAGCATATGCTGGTTTGGTATGTTTTGATGCAGGTTTGTGCTGGTTTAAGCTGGTCATGTGCTGGTTTAAGATGGTCCTTAGCTGGACATGTGATGGTCCATAGCGGGTTTAAGCTGGTCAAACCAACATACCTAAACCAACAGGGATATTCAATGAAAAGTATAGTTTTAAATCATTCTGTAAATGTTTTATGTACGGAGACCAAATCACAACAACAAACACAATCTCACAGCAATTCAAACTATTTTAGACAATTTTAGAAACATATTTTCTTAGGCAATATTAATATTGTACATAGGGGTGTTGACAAGGCTACCAGTTTTGTTAACTGAGATTATTCATGTTAATAGGACGCATGATAATACTGTTTATTGCATTGGTATCTAGTTAACACTTCAACATACGCCAGATGATTTATCCAAAGCTACTTACTTATTCAGATTTTTCTTTCAGTTTGTATTTCTCTTGCAATTTAATCCATGAACTTGTCATTGTTATGTTGTGCTCTACCAGTTGTGCTTTATGAAAAGTCTTTGGGACATTCCACCGTAGATGTCAACAATTGTGTAACTCTATTGGTTGTGTGATTTGGTCAATAAAGTTGGATGTTAAAGAACATGTACAGTCCTGTACCAATAAATACAATGAATACAAATACGAACAGTCTCTATAGATAATGTTGTTATATAATATGGTTTAAATTGAATTATTTTTCGTTTGCAATGTATGAAGGTATACATTGTGAAAGCAAAACATCATGTTAACACACAAATCCCACACACAGCCTTGACCTGCTTCTCTTTCTGGAACATATTACATGATGTTTACGTTCATTGACATAATAATCGTTGTACCTTGCTGTAGTGTTTGAAGAATGTACAAGCTGAAGTCAAAGCATAGAAATGACCTTTGAATATTAGCCCTGCCATCAAAATGTTTAAGTTGAAATTAGACTTTTAAACAATGCAAAGCATTTGACAGGTATTTCGTTAGAATACTCTTTTTATTCATGCAGTTATACTTGCTTCATAATTCATTTATAAATTACTTATTAATCATTAACGAACACATTTGTAAATGGTTAATAAAGGGTACCTTAATGTAAAGTGTTACCAGCATTTTCTTTAACCATTTTTCAACAATCAAAGCTGTCAGCATATCTGGCTGACCAATATTTGGTTCAACAAAGAGACATTTAAAATGGTATTTAATGTGACCAAATCAAAGGGTCACACTTACGTTCCCTGAGTTTGCACCTGGGAAACATGTGAAGGCATTGCTGTTCAAAGGCTATTTCTATATGTGAGCGACGTGTTTGCCGCAGCTGCACTGGTCATAACACAGAGTTCATGGGTACGTGTATTTGTAAGAACGTGTTTGTGGGACAGGGGTCATTTTATGATCAACAATAGGGTTAACCAAGGCTAAAGCTATCAGGTTGTGTAAATCCTCTTCAAACAGTGCGTGGGCACACGGAGGCATAAACAGATCTTCCTGAAAGTAGACGTGACTTCCCCCAGAAAGTCACCTGACGCAGAAGCATTGCATGGACATTTAACCCCTACACTTGGTCGACTGGTGTCACACGCGGGTCATTTTTAAAACACGGTGACAAACATGCCCCTCATGTCATATATGATATTCTTCTAATAAGCCCAAACAGGGAATATTATTTTCTTTCTTCTGCAAAACACAAAAGAAGATATTTTGATGAACGTTGGTAAATCAAACAACATTTTTGTTCATTTATTTTTGGGTGAACTGTTCCTTTAATTGGTCTGGATTTAGCGTTTCATTTGACCCTTTTCTGCCGTTTGCATGCATTCTCTAGGTGGATGGAAATAGGTCGGAGTTAACATCCCCAATTCTGATTTATGAGCGGAAGTGCTTTAAGAAGCGTGATGAAAATAACCATAAATTTATGGGCACTGTTTGAAATATTTACTATGGCGGTTGTGTAAATCTGTTCTCATACTGACTACTGCCTGACCTTTTGTAACAGTGAACACATAAAGAGTCTTTTATTAAGAAGTTTCCAATTCGACTTTCTATTAAAGGGATGTTCCACCCAAAAATGAAAATTCTGTCATCCTTTACTCACCCTCAAGTTCAAATCTGTATAAATGTATTTCTTCTGCTTATCACAAACAAAGGAAGATATATGGAATGTCAGTCACAAATCTCATCCGACATATACTGCCATAGTAGGTAAAATAAATACTAAGGGAGTCAATGGGGGATGAGATCTGTTTGGTTACTGACATTCTTCCAAATATCTTCATTTGTGTTCAGCAGAACAGAACAGAAATTGGTATACAGGTTTGGAACAATCTGAGGGTGAGTAAATGATGACAGATTTTTCATTTTTGGGTGAACTGTCCCTTTAAGACTAATTTCATCAAAAAGACCATTTATAGCAGTAATATATTTTTGATTTTACTCGATTATATCAAATAAAAATGAGATCAAGCTACTTACATTTAGGAATGACTGATTAACAACAGTGTCTGACTCATACTCAGTGGTTTTGTTTCAACCAAGTATTAAACGTTGGTATGTAACTCATGCGGAGGAGCCAGAATGGACCTGGATTCAATGGGTATCCCTGTGTGCTACAATTCAGTCAGGGAAAGAAAAGTTAATCAGAGAGACATTTCAAGAATCCCAAACACCTCAGACCTACAGACAAGAGTGGCCTTTATTCTGGTGCACTTAAAGGGACACAAAAACCTCATGTGTTTGCTAGTGAGGTCATGTGTTTATTTGAATAGCATCTCTGCCTAACTTTTATAGAAGCTCACTGATATCGCATACACAACTTCTGACATCTCTTGACATTTTTGAAAGTTTCATACTTTGTTTGCATATCAACAGTAATTTTCTCATTGCGTCAAGAACCAATGTAGACTTCAGCGATGCATGGCTTTAAACCCATGTTTCCCCTCAGATTATTCAGAGGACGGAAATCCAAGGAAACTTCTCCATTTAAAGCAGTCTCTGATCGGTCATTCTTGTCAATGTTGTTTGTATACTTGTTCAGACACACATCGCTGTTCTCCATGCTTTAGCCAAAAGGATAGCATGTATCTAATTTATAAACACAAGAGCAAAAGCCATAGCAAATATAGTAAACATTTACATTTTTCGAATAACTTAAACACGTGCCAGCAAGGAATCACACAGTGAAAAACACTCAAGACATTAACTGCTCTAAATTACCTTCTGATAGCTTAGCATTGACTCATCTTGTGGTGTTTTCACAAGGAGACAAAAAAGATGTAACTTTATTTCAGATATATATTAAAATTCATAAACTTGCCAAAATAATCTAAATTAATCACACAGGCGTGTGCTTTAATGTACAACGCTCGCACTGAAATACAACAGAAATACATCAGTATCCTCTGAATACATCAGTGCTTTTGTTTTGTCTCATGGCATGTTTGTAAAAACTACTTAAAGGTCCAATGTGTAATATTTAGAAGGATTTATTGACAGAAAAGCAATAGAGCTTGTTTCAAAGTCACGCCGCGTTGAATGTTGCGTCATCCTGGGAGGATGGCTGCTAATGCGTTTAATACAGTGTTTTGTTTTTCTTGTTAGATTATAGGAAATATACTGTAACTATGGAAGGTCAGTCTTGCCGTGTTAAAACTGAAATAGTATTACGCATAGTCGTTCAGGAATATATTAAACAAAATAATTAACGCTACCTATCAAAACAATAATAGCAGTGGAGTATGATCCTCCCAAGATGGCGGTACCACTGCAACCTGCAACATAGGGTGTGACGTCAGCTTCACATTCTCTATATAATATACAGAACACAACTATATTAAGAGGTCTTTAGATGTGTATAAAGAGTTTACATAATGAAGTGTTATGTTTTAAGAATGAGCTATCTACATGCACCACGGGTCACTTTCTTGGAAATCGCCATGTTGTTTCTACAGTAGCCCTAAACAGACAAACTGCTCTACAGAAAGCTTTTCGTGAAAGAAGCGAAAACGCGACGAGATCTTAGGCCTGTGTCAGCCACCGTAGTGTTTCAAAAGGGACGGGGTTGGACTGAGCCATTGGTTGCAACACGCAACCTAGCCACTCTCCCAACATAGAAAATACATAAATAACTTTAGTAAAAACATGAACTGTCTAGGTTTTGTTTAAATCATATTTAAATCTTGACCAATTGAAAAGTACAAGATTTGGCAACAAAACACACCTTTTGTGGACAAGGCAAAGATTTTTAACAAAGTGCTGTTAGCAGTTTGTGACTTTGGATGGACGCTAACCATCATGCATTTTATTTACATTGCAAACCTGCCATCAGAGTGTATTATCATCCTTAATGTGTTAATCTGAGTACATTTCGACATGAAGAGCAAACATGGTGAACTGAACCGATTCAGCATGTTCTAAACAACCCTGATTTATTCAAAGTCAGCGTTCCCCGCATCCATAAACAACCATCATTCACCGGTCGCGGGAGATCAAATCTGTGAAAACATTCCCCTTGAACACAAGCTTTATTCTGGTATATGTTTAGTAAATAAAATCCAGTTTAAGCAGGGTTGTAAACAGTGTGGAATCGTGCAATTTTGCCTTCCAGTTCTACATTTACTGTCAGATAATTATGGGCTATTCCTTGTGTTTATCACACCCAGCGATGATGCAACAATCAACCTCAACACTTAATTATGTCATTAAAATAAGCGGTTTTAAATCAATCATATATGGTTTCAATTAGTATCATTCCAGCCCATTCACAAGTGCATTTCTATGCCAAATATAGCCCATAATAAGCTTGCCATTCCTCCTCAGCTGGGGTCTCGTTTCCAAAGCTGTTGCGCATGTAGTGCGGCCATTGACGGCACTAATGTAAGGATGCCAAGGGGATATGTTTGGTTTGGCAGGAGGCCCCAGTGAAAGCATTCAACTGCCTCTCACCTCGTGTCTCTTCAATGCTTTAGCAGAATTAATAAATAGATCTTGGTAAACAGATGGTCCGCTATACGGACCATCAAAAATTCTCTTTGAAATTCTATATGATTTTTTTGTAATGAAATATATATTGGAATATTTATTTCAATAATTAGTATGACAAGAATACACCGTTCTCCATTTCTAACACACAATTCATGAAACGATTCCCAATTTTCTGACGACTATAAAAACATTCTCAGAACAATACACCAACGTGTACAAACCACACACAAAAACAGCCTCAATTTTCAAAGGTTTGACCATGTTCTCATTCAGAAAACACACAATATAATGAACTTAAGTATCAAGATGTAAACTCAAATATCACACATTTATCCATCAGTAAACATTCAGTGGGAAGACTGATGACGCACCAATCAGAATCTCAGGATCATATCAATAGGAGCACATGTCATTGTGCATCCTTCATCTACTGGGCTTTATACTACTTACTGTAAACATACAGTATAATTACAGCACACACTTTATATCACTATTCTGTATCCAGTTAACTGAAGCACACCCTTAAATTTTTGATTGTCAAGTAAACAAATTTGTATTTTTAGCCATTTTTTCCTGTTACCTGTCAACTCAGAGATGACTAATTACATAAATAAAATCTGCTATATATACTTTTACCAAATTGGGCCAAAGGTGCAGAGGACATCATATTTTTTACATTCCTATTCACTTCACAGTATTGTTTCCTTTATCTTCTCTAGGATAAAAGCATCTGCTAAATGCCTGAATGTCAATGTTATTTGTGCAGTCGTGTACTGTATTGTGTTGCATGACCAGTTCATATTATTCTTTAGTTTTTGAACTTTTCTTGTCTTTTAAGATCATCTACTTGATCGACTTTACAGTAGTGTAATGTTTTATTCTTATTTTTTCCTTGCATTTTTCTCTATGTGCACTCTTTTATGTTGTATATTCTAATAAACACTAACACAGTGTCCACACCGGACGCGTCACAACACGACAAAAGACATTAGAAATTAAAACTGAAACCCTACACTCTAAATGGTGCTATATAGCACTAAAAGTGGTTCTTCGCTCATATAGGAACAACTTTTGGTGCTATATAGAACCATATCTTGGTGCCTTAGTGGTTCTTCCGGCGTTCTTAAGAGGTTCTTTGGGTTGATCGAGGTGCCATATAGCACCGTTTCCGAAAAAAGAACCTGTTAAGCCCCTGCATGGTTCTTCTGCGGTTCTAAATAGCACCTCATTCATCCAAAAGAACCACTGAAGCACCAAAATATGGTTCTATCACTAAAAGTGGTTCCCCTTTGATTACGAGCCAAGAACCAAATATAGTGCTATATAGTTTTAGAGTGTATAGAATGTATCATTTGTGTCGTTTATGGCCCAGTGCAACAATGAGGCCAAGCAATTTAAGTTGTTCATGATTGTTTTTCTGTTCTCAGATTAGTTTAGATAAGCGTTGGGTTAGATTACTGACTAATAGAGTCTGGAGTCTTGACGTGTAAATCCTAGTCCATGTAAAAGATTGACCACGTGTATTCCTAACGGGACATTTTTCCACCGCCACCTGATAGCTGGAGGCTGGAGTACTGTACGATCATATGACTAGCAGGGTGCGAATTACAGAGGGGGGGTTGACCAAACAGTACACAAACCCCATAGAAAGTCAAAACAAAGCTTTGTATGTTGTACTTTACAGTCATGATGGGTACGCTCCCTCCATCATATGGCATTTTTACCAGTACTTGCCAGACAGCAGTGGGGCATGTTGTCACAATTACATCCTGCTGTTTATACAGTGTTTATGAAAGGAAGACGATATTTTAGAATAAATGCGCATTTTAAATGTAATAAACACAAAGTTTTATTAAACAAAGCAATTGACCAAATTGAACGTAACGTGTGACAACTAGCCCCGGTCTCCTCTATCCGTGCCGCTGTGGACTTTGAATGGACGCACTGCTGCTGTAGTGTCGGTGACTGTGATTGGTCAACACCTGCTCACCTCCTTCATCCAAACTGACAAGAGTTAGAGGAAATATAGGCAGCATCCATCGCCCCCCATTCTCACTGCGCTTCTCTCTTCACCGCATGAACGCACACAGTGGACGCTCATCTGAAAGTGATCCAGACGCACGGCACAAACGGTATCCGCAGGTGTAGACAGCGTTATCAGTACCGTCAGAAATGCGTGCTCGGTTTATCGTAGATGTGCTTTTATTTGTACTGGCGGTGCGGCAAACTGGCGCGAGTGAGTCGAGCAGCGCTCATGACAGCTCGCTGGAGAGATCAATGAACATCCAGAAGAGGAGACTGTCTCTGCAGAACACAGGTAAACTATCTCATGCATTCATCTACCTGTTCAAATGACTTTTGTTACAGCTTTATACAACTTTAATACGGTTTGTTGTTTAACTTCTACTTAGAAAGATGACGGAGTGTGTCCGAGGCTACAGCTTTTTTTACATAAGTCAGATGGTACTGTTTGCAACTCAAAGCGAATGAGAGCTTTTCGATCTTAATCAATACGCTTGTTAAAATGGAAATTATTTTGAAATAAAGGCAATAATTGTTAAATCTGGAGGGAAAATCTGAACAGATGAGACAGATAGGCGAAGGAGCGATGACGTCACACTTTACGCGCCAAAGATAACGAACGATGTTTCGAGTATTGAACACAAGTTAACTTGAGTAAGCCTCTTTCTTTTAAGTTTTTTTTTCTGTTTCTTATCATTTTTAACTGATTTATCTGTCTTTCCCCCCTCATTTGTACTTTTTTTTCATTACTGGTACGCTCAACACAATGATGTTGGTATTTTGTATTTAGAAATTGAATTAAAAGACTTTTTGTTTGTAAAGTTGAATCATTCAATCATTTTTTTTCCATTATTTCGAAACTTTCAAATAGAAATCTGCCAACAGTGTAAGGTATATATTCACAGCGTTGATCCCTTATGACCAGTGTTGAGTGTAACTAGTTACTAAGTAATTAGTTACTGTATTTGAATTACTTTTCCCTTGAAAAAGTAAAGTAAGGGATTACTCATATGTCTTCTGTAATTTAATTACAGTTACTTTTGATGTACTTAAACTAAATAATTTGTGAAATATATGCGTGTGCAATAGTGTAATTGACATCAAAATTCAAAGTCTTACTTTAAAATCTGTGCTTTAATGTATAATTCTCACATTTGTAATACTTTGGTCAGTTAATAATATTATTTATTTGAATGAATTAAATAAGCCGTTTCATGTCTATCCTTGAATCACTGAACTAATCAAGGTTGATTTAGGATATAGAAAGTAATTAGTAATGAGTAACTAAATACTTTTTGGACAGAGTAATTTGGACAGTAATCTAATTACACTATTGAATATGTAATGAGTAACTAGTAATTAATTAACTTTTCAGAGTAACTTACCCAACACTGCTTATGACAAATACTCATGGTTTTATTATAGTAAAATTACAGTAACCATAGATCGATTACTATTGTGTTACCATATTTTACTACAAATAACATGGATAAACTATGGTAATGGTGAGACCATAGTCAATTTGAGGCTACTTAATACAATGTTTTTCAGTAGGCTTTGGTCAACGCTTTTGTTCAAAGTAACATACTTTGCATTTAAAGTATGCATTTTATATTTTACAGAAACATGTTATCAGTATAATAGTATAATAAACATTCATTTACTTCATATATTAACAGTGTGTTAGTCACAGATTTTATGTACTGCAGTTTAACCATCATCAGAAACATTGTTATATGTTGTACGACACAATAGTTGAAAAATAAATATATTGTTTGTTCTTTTGAACTGTCATACACTGTAAAATGACTGAACTCTCCTCGTTCTCCAGCCGAAATTCAGCAGTGCTTGTTAAACGCGGGTGATGTGGGTTGCGGGATGTTCGAGTGCTTCAACAACAACTCCTGCGAGATCCGTGGACTTCATGACATCTGCATGAACTTCCTCCACAACGCAGGCAAATTTGACTCGCAGGTTAGATTCTTGCCGATCAACCGCACTTCAGAGTGATAAGTTCACATGTAACAAATTCAATACTGTGTACACACTCATACTAACAATTATATGTAATTAATATGTAATTACCGACTGTGATTGTTATTACATATCAATTAACAGTAATGTAACATTTACTGTAACATGTTTGAGATATTAAGGCTTCAATAATATTTAGCATCCATTGAGCATCTCCTAAATAAGGGCTGGGAATGTGCACATTATACACTGAATCCATTTAATGAGACACTTGAGCTAAAATCAGTGTTTTACCATTAATTGTGTGTGGAAACGGCTGCGGGTTGACAAATGGCTTATGAATCACCGCAGGGAAAATCCTTTATCAAAGATGCGCTGAAGTGCATGGCCCACGGACTGCGCCACAAGTTCAGCTGCGTGAGCCGCAAGTGTCTGGCCGTAAAAGAGATGGTGTTTCAGCTTCAGCGCGAATGTTACGTCAAGCACAACCTTTGCTCGGCTGTGAGAGAGAACGTCAACGTCATGGTGGAGATGATCCACTTTAAGGACCTGTTTCCCAGAGGGTTAGTAGTAAAAGACACGCGTCAAGTCATCGCATTATTATGAGTCTAGTCATATGTTTAACCACCTAAAAATCGTTTACTCAGAACACAACAGAAGATATTTTAAAGAATGTTTGTAACCGAACAACGTCAGTACCCATTCACATGCATTGGTTTTGAGTCCATACAATTGAATGAGTACTGCCATTGTTTGTTAAAAATTATCCTGCATTTCCTAATAACGTGAATAAAGCTTATTATTTTCCTTATTAAGGCCTCACGTGGAGTTGGTGAATATCCTGCTGGGCTGTGGCGAGGAGGTGCGGGCCGCCATCAGCCGTCGAATACGAACTCAGTGCGAGCAGAACTGGGGAGCTCTGTGCGGGAGTCTAAGTCTCTGTGTCCTCGGAAAGGAAGTGGACCAGACCAATTCCACCCTCACCCCTGCCACCACCCCGGACATCCCGACCCCGCCAGGACCCAACGCCAATTCCCTCCCGCCTCCGGCCCTGGTACGTCCTGAGGCTGATGGGGAAAAGATGTGGACGCTCACAGATGATGCAGATGAACATCCCAATCTGTCCTCAGGCCTTCAGGCCCAACACAACATCTCTAATGCTAATAAACAGCTAAAGAGATTTCTGAATGCCACAAAAAGGAGGTGAAGGGACCGCTCAGTGCCTTCAACAGCCCACACATACTTATTTGTGACAGCTATTCTCTATCTCTGCCTCACTCAAGGACATATAAGCTGCAGTGTTTAATGACAGGGTATTTCGTGGTTATGAAGTTACATTTTAAGCTGACATTAGTCATTGATACATTCGTTTTTTGTTTGTTTGTAGATCATTTTGTGCAAACAAATATTTGACGGGAGGAGTTATACCCTTTGTAGATTGTGGACAAAGTGCATTCCTAAGACTGCAGACAGTATTTGTGATAACATCATTCCGCACGCTCAGTATTTGTTAGCACTGAAACAACAAAAACATTTGGGCGAATGTCTGGGTCACCTTTTACCCCAAAATCAATATTTTCCATCGTCAATTGCCATAATTTTAATGGTGATTCACATTACAGCGATAAAGCCATTATTCTGCATTGTGGTGATTTATTTAAGCAAAATACAATTTTGGGGTAAAATACGACCAATCTTGCCAGGTTTCACAAGATTCACTTATTTGATGAATGTCCTCATCAGGTGATATAAGCTCTTATGCAGCAAAGGTGCGCAAACAAACCAGTCAACCACAATGCTGCTTTTACCTAGACATTACATTTTTATTATCAGACCTCACATCTTTTTAATTGAACATGGTTCATACATGATTATGCCTTCCTTGATAAAGTGTAATCCAACACAGAAACACTTCAAAACAGAATCCAGACCTACCTCATCTCTGTAACATGCGCCTATATTGATATGCTGTGTAATATATAAAAATGGTCATTGCATAGATTCACTCCCCTCTGCAAAATGTATCGTGTTGAGATACCACTTATTTGTTTTATTTAAATTAATTTCTCTAAAGTTATGCATGAAATTTATCTTGTGGACTTTTATCTTGAAGTCGGGTTTATCACAGCCACTGTACAGTGCTGTTACGTCAATTTACATAAATGCTTGTGCTATTTATTTGTTGTTGTTAAACTGTTATTTTATCAACCACTCTCACGTTTTTTTACTTGGGATCTTTAACAAAATATTCAGTGTATTCATTAAAACGATTTCCACATTAAATTAACCTTATATTCAGTTATTTCGGGTCTTTGTTTGTGGAGTAGACACAATTGTTTACGGTTTCTTCTTTATGTGGTTACAAATTCGTTTTTGCTTCATTCAGTTTTAATACAGAGGGAATTAAATGTGTTTCAAGACAAAAAAACAAGCTTTAAAAAAATGAGCAATATACTCCTGATAAAACAAGGTTTATTACACCACCTAGTGGCTTGACCAGTATAGACCAAACAGAACATATGGAACTCATTTATATTTAGTGTAAGGAGAATAAATTATTATAGGATATACATTTTAGGACCATTTAGATTTTTTCACCTTTTTTCTCCAAACCTTCCTTCTCACATTTTTTTACTTCTTAATTCTTAATGCTGATTCTCAATGGAATACTCTACACATAATGCATCTTCAACTGTTTTTATTTCTCAATGTTATTGTTTTTCTTGCATTACATGAATAAGATTTTTCTTATCAACATGATGACAATTAAAATTCATGTTAATTAATTTAGTTAAATATAACAAATGTCAAGTGCAAAAAGTTTTTTAAAAGTCTTTAAAAAAGACTTTCATATTTTTGTCTTGTCTGTAAAGTGAAATGTAAAGATGCTATTGCCAAAAATAATGATGTTTCATAAAAGTCACCATGGCATATACTTACATCAAAAACTTGATAATCTTCAAGGTTGAAAGAGGCCAAATTGTCATTTCCATTACATTCTGATGTCTAATTACAGAATTAGAGTAGTATAAAGGTACATCTTCGGTGTTGCAAAACTACGTTTTTTCCCCTTTTAATTCATGAAGATTTCCAACAGAGTTACATTTAAAACGGAGATATAAAACAATGTAAGTTTTTCCAAAGAACAATGTTGATTGCAATTGAGCTAAAATAAAATATTTAAATAGAATGAGTACGCTTCTATTTTCTACATTAGTAAGCTGAGATTGTTTAAATTAACTTTAATAACCCTCCTTTGTGTTGAGTATTTCCGCACCTGTTAATAAAAACTAAGAACTTCAATATATTGGCATTGTGTAAAATCTACAAAAGGATAGTTCAATGGTTATCATGCAATTTAGTTAATACAATAAGCAGTCCTGTGGTTAAATGTGCTTCTGTTCCCTGAGCAAAGAATTCCTCCAAGTCATTCTGCAGGACACGCCAGGTTTACCATTAAACTCATGGAGCCAGTCTTAATTGAAACATTTGCGGAGCACATTAAGGAAAGTGGTTGGTAGCAGAGATGGTTATTTTTTCTTCTAAATAAAGGGGAAAAGCCTTTTCTTCAGAATGTAGAGCACCGTAGCCAGAAACAGAGCGATTGCTAAAAAGATCAGCAGTTTGTCGGTCAGCTCACGGCGATTATATTTCAGAATCAGTTTTCTCCCCAAATGGATGGTTCCTGTCATAGATTTAAACTCTTCATTTGTCTCCAGTACAGTTCTTGAAGATGTAGCTAGAAATGAGCAAACGGGGGAAAAAAACATAAATAAAATGTCAAAGGAAACTGTAAGCATAACGTAAAGCCCAATTTTACCAGCTACATTAAAGAAATAAATCACTCAGAAATTAAAACATGGTCTCTTTTACCCAGAGTGCTAATGGTCTCTTCGCTCTGCTGCACCTGTTGTGACATCATACGGCTGATGCTCATCAGATTCTCAGTGATGTCACCGGACGTCTGCACCAGACTCTCTTTAGTGGCCTTCCTAAACCCAAAGCAAGACGATGAATAAACCATTACATCCATGAAACAAACCACATAATATAAACAAAATAACAAACTATATGAGAACCGATGGTGTTTAAAGAGATGCATGTGAGTAAAAGCGAAGAAGATTTGGCATCTATGACTGATTATCAGTGAACAATGAATTACATTTGGTGTGTTTTACACACAATGCTTTAGTTTGACTTGAGAAGAAAAGACTGTCAGTCATTTGAATTACTTTTATAATGCTCATGGTCACCGATTGTTTTTCATATGACAAAAAGGAACATGATTGTTGTTCAAAATATCTTCTGTGATCCACACACAAAAAAAACATATGGACTATTCAACAGAAAGATGTGTGGATCGTGGTCAAATATTCATCAAATGTATTGAAATGCCATAAAGCGCCTCTTAAGTACCTTTGCCTCACAGAATCTCCCCCATGAAGGAGTTCATCATTCTCCAAGTTGTCAATGGCAAGTTTGCATGCCAGGTTGGCCTTTCTCCATGCCACCTGGTTACTAAGACATAATGACAGATATTACTCTGTAAACGTAACATTTACGAAAGCTTATTAGAAAGAAGTTAGACAAAACGCACACCACACAGATGTTTCTCTAACCTAAACATCTGCTTCCGATGCCCTTCTGTTTCACTCAAGATATTTTGCTTATCGGTCTCTCGATCTTGTTCTTTGGCCATCTGTTCCATGTCCTGTAAAGAAGTGTTTTGTTTATTCCTTTTAACACTTAAACTTGCTAAATAAACATATAACATATATATAAGGTTATTTTGTCCATGTACTACTACAAACATTTCATTTGTTAAATGAATAACACACACGCACTGCAGTATTTGTTGGTAACTATACAACAAATTCTGAATAATAGAACAATAAAGAAAAATACAACATGTATATATTATGATATATAATGTATACATAAATATAATGTATTAAAAATACTTACAACCCCCCCTGAATTGTAACACGTATTTATTCTTAACCATTACTCGTGAATGTGGAAAATAACGTGAATGTGTTATACAAAGATTCTAAAACATCAATAAAAATCTAATGTAATTATACACACTTTTAACCAATTCATAATCATGCAGTGGCCTAAAATATATATATTTTTTAAAAACAACCCAAAACCTTTTGCTTAGATTAGAGCTCAATCTCACTTTTGAATGGAATAAATACAAATACATTTACAACGTTCGTAAAACTACTTTGATTACGTATTGCATTATAACATATTTAAAATTATTATAATTATAAATAAACGGTCAATGTATAGATAAAGATGATAAATGGCTGATAAATGACGATTGATCATTGATAATAAGAGTTGGCCTCACCTGAATTCTCTGTCTTAACTGGTTGAACTTTTCCTTCACTGTAGAGTTCAGATCCATCAGAACCGGCTGCGGGCCGCAACATTCTCTAATGTCCTGACACGAAAAAAATGAAAAACATTGAAACTTTTCGAAAACAAAACTTTCATTGTGCACATTTTCTACAGGCTGTGAGATTAACGTCGAGTAAGAACGATAATGACTGCCACATTAATGATGCTACAAAAGTAATATACCACACAGACAAAATATAACCACGAAAGTGTGGTTATGAAAAGGGAGATCTACCTGAATAAGGGCTTTGATTTCTAGATCGTATTTGATCATTTCTTGGCCACATACTCGGACATGAACATCACAGGAAGACGCCATATTTGTTGTCATACGGCTAGTCTGAAGGTCCAAACTTGATCTGTTTTCTTAACGCGTTCTCCTGATTAGCGGCCCTAGGCATGAAACCTTGAAATTACGAGTTGTTTTTTATTTTATATATTGCAGATATACTGCAATAAACAAATGCTGAAGTGAAGTGGTGGTTGTCAAATTATTTCAGAAAGCAATAATAAGTTAATAATAGGTTGTAAAAATTAAAAAGAACAAATTACATTATATTTGAAGCTTTGCCAGAGCAACACGTAATTACAAGTTTTTTTTATATGTATCTTATACAGATAATGAAAAACCCTTATGCCCAAAACTGTATGCAAGACACCATTTTAACCACGCAACGTAAAGCTACATGTAAATGACCTTGTTGTGTCAAAACAACAGAAAACAATGATAGTGTTTATATATTTCTTTCAACACCTTTGTTTTTAGTCAGACATACAATTTTTTGTGATTTAATGTTTTACACATTAAATCATTCTACATATTGTAACGTTAAATTTGTATATGGTATCTTAATATTGGGCCATTACAAAGATTGAAACCATAGTATAATTAAAGCGGAGGTAACACACAGGGTTAATCTCATTTTAATCTCGAGTACCTATATAGTAGTATTGCATACTTCGTATCTTTGAAGAGTATTTAGTTTGATCACATTTATAAAAGATAGATACAGCTTTACGATTGTTTCCGAAAACATACGGCGCGTGCGGGGGGGGAGGGGTAGGCTGAACCAAAGCACGTGCGCACACATTGTCAACAAAACACAGACATCAGTTTCACTCACCGCATGCCGTTCATGTCCGGCATCTTTTAGCGCTGGGACGGCTCCATATATCTTTTTCAAACGATCTCCAAATCCAGCGTTATACCCACCAGTTATATAACATTCATCACCCAAATGCAAACAAACAATCACTTGAACTTCGCGAACGTATGCTCTCAGTCTCTCCTGTTACAAGTGAAAGTGACATCTGCACATGCGCCTTCTCCTGCTCTACTGTGGCCGTGTCGTGCTTTACAATAAGGGACTAAGAAAAGTTGTCATGAAACCGTTTTATATGTTCGAAAAAACTGAAACCTGTACAATCGCAGGTGTATCGAGCACAGAAATACTACGCCCAACTCATTTGTTGACAAGTTGACCATATTAAGCACGAGAAGACAGCAAGTTTAATATTGTAAAAAAGTCAGAATGCATCGTTGCAGGGCCGCTTTAATTGTTAAAATCTAACTTTGATGCTGTTAAAGTCCCAGTGAAAGTTAAAATGCCAATTCTTTTTTTACATAAAATTTTGCAGCATTTATAGTAAATAGCTTATCTATGTGGGAACTGAGCCCAATCCGCACATGCACCACACCCCCCAACACACACACTAACCACAGTACATTGTGGTATTTGACCTTCCTGTGCTTTCCTATAGAAGTGAGAATACATAATTTTACACACACACTTACCACATGATACATTTACAATGCTACTCCAGACTTGAAGCACAACAAGCAGAACAAAGCAAGACAGTTAAATAACAAGCTATACAAATCATTATAACACATATGCATTATGATCAGCGTGTTGCGTGAACGTGCTCTTCAAAGGAATAATGGACCACATGACAGACACTCCCAGTCTGATCATGAAACCAACACAGACTAACGTACAGAATGCCAGTTTAAAAAGCGACACCTCATGAGAGTGCACTCAGCAAAGAAAACCGTTGCAACACAAGCAGACGGTAAACCGAGATTCACCAGCAAATAAACTATGATTATAATAAATCTTAATATTAAACTGTTAACATTACAGTAGGCCAACATATGGAACTGACAAAAGTAAATGTACCATCTATCTGATAAAATGTCACTGTTATGCAGAATAACAGCAAATATGCATGCACAATATGTTCAATTTAAGACTGACCTAGTCAAAATCACTCATCTCAAATAAAACAAATGTTAAGCAACATAAACAAATGTGCCCACAAGCAACCAGAATGAATTGAGGCACAGTGGCCTTATGAATCATAAATGACTTACAACTTGATGATCAAATTACTTGATAAAAAAGTATTCTTCCTGTTGTTTTGAACAACCTTTACCAGCTTTTTTTCTGTGACTTGATAAAGTTCATCCAGATGCTGAATCCAGAATGAAGTTTCATCCAGAAACTTTGTGTGCTTCTTCCGCTTTACGAGACTGTTGGTGAACAACTCCCCAGATGGCGGAAAGTTAGCAAAAAACAAAGTGCGCACATTTAGAAATAATTATTTATCAAAATGAATCTCTCCCATTGATTAACTGTACTGTCAGTACTACTAGAAGGCGACCCAACCCCGTGTAAGCACACGCTTGACTTCTTGAAGCATGTGAAGGCTGCGTAGACAACGTATGACATCGCAGAACAGCGACTGCTCCCTCATCTTGAATTACTCTTGTGACACTTGGAAATCTTACTTGGATAGCGTCTGCATCGATCAAGAAAGTCAAATATACATATGTAATAAGGTAAGTATTTTAATGCTATTTTTACGATAGTTACAGTTACACAGAAGGGCCTAGAGGTCCCTGATGGTTCGCTACTGAC
Source organism: Triplophysa dalaica (assembly GCF_015846415.1). NCBI lineage: Eukaryota > Metazoa > Chordata > Actinopteri > Cypriniformes > Nemacheilidae > Triplophysa > Triplophysa dalaica. The sequence goes on along the minus strand of NC_079560.1, from coordinate 15,423,250 downwards.
CCTCATAATCTTCAGTTAAAATCTGAAAATGCACTTCCGGCCCATAATGACTATCAATCTCAAATAACGTAAATTAGATGGCTTGGCCGGAGCATCTGTTAACTCCTCCCCTTCAACGGTCAGTCTGCTGCCAGTTTCATTTCTAAATCAATATAACAGCTGTTTTTACACATCCAATCAATTTGCTGTGAACACCGTCAGCCACGCCCACTAATATTCTTCTGTGAAATTCCTTTTCACTCGTAAATGTGTCAGAATACGGATGTAAAACAATCGGGGAGTGTAATAATTACAGTAGATTATGAGGCCTTAGTATGATTTTCACAGGATTGGTCACATTTGTTTGGCTTGAGAAACGAATCATGTTTTTATTATCATTCAAACAGTACGGTGGTGGTCCACAGACATCAGTAGGTGAAAGTTTGCCGTTTTATGCTGACTGAGAAATGCACGATGTCTAAGAACAGAGTGAGGAAGAGAGAAAAGGAAGGACAGAATGAGGTAGTTGGGTCATACAGTAACTTTTACCATGAATATGATTAAGAACAAATCTATCGCCTGCACAAATATAATTGTGATTCATTCTTATCATTCTGTTATTTGACACATATCTGTGGGAAGTAGGGTAAAGGTACTTATGCCTTGCAAAATGGTAATCCTGTCCTGAATGCATCTGGGATTGAGCACAAATGGAAAAGCACTTTAATCAAAACACATGAGAGATGCAGTGCTGCAGTTTCTAGTTTATTTCTGATAGTAAAATCAATAATAGAATTAGACTATCATGGTTACAAGCAGAATTGTGGTACCAACTCCGGGCTGATACAATGCAGTGACATAGTTAAGGATAATACAAAAATCAAAATCAAATTATAAGAGGCACACTAACAGAACACATTTTGTAGATCAATCACAACTTTTTGCTTTTAAGCCTACTTTACATCTGTACACTAACACAGCTCAATAAACCAAGCTGTTTTCCAACTAGTTGTGCCGAAAAAATCAAAAGTGAAAAACAAAAGTGAAAGTAAATGTCAAAAGTATGTCAAAACCCAGCACAACACTAAAACATAAATAGAACAACTGTCAAGATATTGTATTTGAACAGGCATATATGTGAACTACAAATATAGACATTGCTAATAGGATCAAGTAACTGTTAGTTTCAGTAGGATACACTTCTGCAGAGATTTTGCTTTAAAAATATCACCAAGAGATCTATGACAGAGCACTTAGCAATGAAATACAGCCTTCCTACTGTGACTAGGAAAAATAAACAGATTTTACACCTGGGGAGTACAAACACAATACTGCCTACCTAAGGATCCCATGCTAAATTAATACCAACTAGAATACCATACAACATTAGAAGCACAAGTTCACATATTGTGTGTTTTTTTGTTTTTTTTTCAAATGGGTGACAATTCAGTCAATCGTTGTAAATTGAATGTTGCATGGAATTTGAAACATATGAAAAAAAAATTTGGTGGCCCAGTTTATGCTTCCAATGTTGAAGGTCAATTTTGTCGCCTAATGCAAATTTGGCAACGTTGGAAGGGGATGTAAATTGCAGTGAAATCATCATGTAGAAGTTGACAGACATGAGGGTTGTTGTCTACGTTTTTGGTAACATTGGGTTTAAAGTAGTGATTCGAGTGTTTCCGTTGCACTTCAGTGCAAGAGATATGGGCCCGATAGTCAAAGTGACCCTATAGCTTCTCCATGTCTTCCTCAACACAGAAAAACGAACGAACAATCAAAAATTCTATCACCGCTACATTTACATGCCCCTTTTCCCACCCGACCACTGGTTCAGTCCAAGTCCATCATGAGCGCCCAGCAGGGGCCAGGTCTTGGCACAGGTGTCTGGAGCAGTGGCTTGAGCAGATGTCATAAGAGCAACCATTCAGAACGGTTTCTAGCTTAAGATCGAGGGAGGGGGAGGAGTTTGTGAACCTGACAACAGATGCCAAGTCACAGCTCTCATGTCACTGAGGATGTTCAAGTACATATTTTGTAATTCAGCACCATGGGTGGCGAGACAGGACTCCTACCCAATGTCCAAAGTTTTTTTGAACCCAATAAAACGAAGAGCTTCTATTCTCCGTTGCCGCGAAGGGAGTCATGCAGCAGAAACCAACGAAAGAAGACTCAACTTTTCTCTGAGGGAGTGAATGAGTGCAAGAAGAGCATGCCCATCCCAACCACATGAAGCGAAACATCATCTGCGAGTGGTTTCCCAGGCCACCGACGAATGTCAGTCCGCTATGACTTCCCGCCCGCCACAATGGAATTCCATCACAGAACAATCCAGGCTGAACAATTCGCACCTTTTTTTGTGTCGTGTACTTGTTTTTGGAAAACCTTGATTTTGTTCATTGAAGAACAACTGCTGAAGGCCATTTCTGTTTGGTGGTGAGTGACTCTGCTCCAAGAAAAGTCATAACCAGCAATCTGAGGAACAGTAGAACCAGAAGAATCGGGAGGCACAATAATCTTGAGCATTGGTGAGGGGACACAATGTTGACAAGGTTTGACATCGTCTTTGCAAAACTTCTTCCGCTTTGAGGGCTTCTGTAAAAATTCCTTATCCTCCACTATGTATCAATGAAACATAACTCAAAAAGAAATGTACGTACAAAATAACGTGTTACAATGGAACAACCATCTTTTCCAAATAATGAAAAATTTCTGAAGTTAGAATACGCTGCATGGCAAGTAAAAGCTGAACGAAACAAAGGCAATTCAAACTTGTGCAAGAACCTACTGTTTTGAGCATAAATACAAAAGAAATCTCAAGGAATAAAACAAACATGTTTTTTATATATTTGTGTATATATAAATATATACGTGTAATGATGATATAAACATTTAAAATGATTGCAGCACTCTTTGGATAGTCTCTCAACCAAAACGTATGGGACATAGTCTTTACATATTGACTTGTTTCGTCGTATTGAACTCCACTGAAGGAAGACTACATTCATCTTTCAAGAAAACTGTAGGAGGGGCAAAGCAGCAACAGTTTTCATCTGAAGCAAGCTTACTGCTCGACACAGCTGAACAAAAGAAAAATCTATTAAATTCTTGGCATATTGGGCAAAAATCTCATTTCCATAAAAAATCTCAATAGATCAAGTTTGGATTTTCACGTCTGGATAAGGCACCTGATTTTGCAGGCATCATTTCAAAAAGAACATTGGAAATTTTGTAAAACCAAGTGCAACTTGGGTCTTTTCAGCTCGTAGTACTTGCAAATGATGCAGAAAGCAGGTGAGCAATGGAAATGATCTACATCAAAGTACGTGCGAAACCTTCGATACATTTCCTTTCTCACTTGTGCTCATTGGTTATGATAAAGACAGTGAGACTGCACTTTTGCCCCAACGTCCTTCGCGAAAGCTCAGTTACATGAATATCAATTTAGCAAGGTTAGCATGCACAGTAGTCATGCCGTGTATATGCAAACTTCATGGTGCAATGCTTTTAAGTATCACCAACGTACGTAACGTACAGACTTGTTATAGGAACAGTGATGAGCAAAACTGGAGTCATGATATGTAGGAATGCATTTTTTTCCATTTTTATCTGCTTCTAAAAGCAACACTAAGCAAGCATGTGGAGGTGAATCTACTTTCAAAAACACACTCAAGGTTAAACGATTACACAAGATACAAAGTGACAAAATACACAGAATGATTCGTAAAGGTCCATTAAACAACAGCACATAAAGGAAAGTAAAAAAAATGAAACTTCAAATAAACTCAAACAAAATCACAACTTTCAAAAGGTTAAATACATTGGAAAGAGCATGTTTATTTAGCAACAATAAGACAGGTCGCCTTCCATGAAATGCGTATCAAAAGTTTTAAGATTTCTCAGCTTAGTCACCATGTTGTTTACCATCTTTAAAACAAACTTTTACAATACTCAACAATTGTAAAAAAATAAGTGCTGTAAACTAAAGCAACATCCTGTCTTACTACAGAGTAAAACCTGCATAGTGCACCAATAAGAGTAATCTTTCTCTTATACATCAAACACATATCTACACAAACAGGCAAATATAACTTGAAAACCAAAGGTGTAAATGCTTATTTGATTACTCTTGAATATATACTGTAGCCATTTTTTGAAAGGAAGTTACCGACTGAGATCGAACTGTTTTCGCTGTATAAAGATAGTGGCATGAGATCCATCTACTGATAAATCATTGTTAAAACACGAGAAACCTTGTTGCTTGAAGCTCGAGAATCGGGCATACGCGTATGCTGAATGTAACAGGGAATGATTTATGATTCTCTTCTTTACAACATGATTTAGCAGCTTTTTTGCGTCCAAAATTATTGAATCATCAACAATATGCAGACAATAATAAAACAATCATAGAACAGATTTAATAGCTTACTCTTTTTTTTATCGGTACAAATTTGATGTATTTTGAAAGAAATAGCATGTGACTCTAAATAATAATGCACATGATCCTAAAAGAAGCGTACATAATAACCAAGCATTGCTCGGAAACACTTAGCTACAATTTTCCCTTTGAAAAAGAAATGTGTTGCTAAATGTTGCGCTACGTAAGAAATCCGACTGCGAATTATAATAGATGTTTCATACATGGTGAGTTCGAAGAATATTCGTGAGATTGTGTTTTTGAAGGCAGAAAATCGTCATTTCCTATATTTTCCGTTTCGATTTACACTAATGTGATATAGCCAGCTCAGTATGAAATTTAGCTATTTAGCAAAGAAACACAATTGTGTATAAGTGCTTGTATACATAAATGTTTTTTTTTTTATATCTTTCTTTCTTTATATAAAACATGAACAGCAAAAAAGAAAGACAAGAAAGAAAGATCAAATACTGGCTTTAAATAGCAACCTTTTCCTTAACTGTTTGAATGCCACAGAGTCCCCCGGTTAAAACCCTAAATTGCACAGCTCACTATCATCATGTTGAATGTGAGAGCAGCAACAAACAGACGCTCTCAACACAGCAGGCCAACGACATCTCTGTTTGCTCAATGTTATTTTTTCATCAGAACAATCATCATCATTTTGAGCTAATGCCACATCGGAAAGCTTTGAGCCGTTAATGGCACAAGAAAGGCCAGTCTTTGCCGTCACAACAAATGGCTTTGCTGTCTTTTAAGAATGGATGGGTGATCTTAAAGACAATTTTTAAAAAAGATAACAAACACCTTAGTCCAATTGATTCCCCATGGCAAATGGAACTGCCTTACAGTACAACGATATATAGATATATATTCTGTTTTTTTCTGAGCAACCTTCTTGAATACCTCAGATTTCCCCAGTAAGTAAAAAATTACCTAAAAAACTCAATGACAACAATACCCATCTCTGGCCCGAGAGAATGTGTCAACACTGTACATCGACCTGAAGAAAAATCCTAAGCAGAATTTGTCTTTTTCCATAGGAAACGTCTACTGAAGGCAAATGAAGATTGTGACTTCACCACACTATTCAATGAGACGAAAACGGGTTCCCGTCTTCACTCAAAACCTCTCCGTCACACTGCCCTGGTCAGGATGGTCAAAGTCAAGTACACACCGCAGCATTCAAACAAGGTCCTTATAGCAGCAAATGGAAGGGGGAAAGCTTTTTTTGTTTGTTTTTTATGTTTGTTTGTTTAGACAAAGTGCTTTTGCTTTCTTACATGTAATACAGAACTTATTAGATCTTTAGATATATAATATACTATATATATAATAAATCTAAATTTACTTCTATGTACAAAAAAAACGAAATAACTGAAATTACGACACATAAAGGACGGTATATAGGGTATATAGAATCTTTACTATGCTAGTCAGAGCAAATAAAGAAAAATATCATTAGAAAAGTCTTAGCTTAGATTTTAAAGGAAAAAATATTCTCCCTTCTTTGATCAAAACTGACATGGGAGAAAGAAACTCCACTAGCTTCAGAGTCAGGAATAAAGTCACTTTAAATGGGCCTTTAGCGAACGAACACCTGGAGATTTTCTGACCCAACAATATTGCCGCAGCCAGAGATTAAGGTTGCGGGGTAAATCTCATTAAAACTGTCCAGGTCACAGTTCAAACTAGGAGTTATGTCTTGCATAATGAGAACGAAGCATATTTCAGGACACTTTTTGCCTTGTGACATTATTTTCATGACCAAAAATCTCCAAAATTCTCATTACTGTAATATGTTTTTAATATATTTATCACGTAAAGTAGGATAGTCAAATATATCACATATTTATCATACTGAACTGAATTTGTGTTGATTTTAATAAATAAATAAAAGAGCTTATATTCAGATAGGATGATCTGATATTCTTTTCACGTTTCAGTAATGTAGTCATTTATTATCTGTCATGAAAAATTATTGAATGTTCCTAAACATAGGTTTCATTTTGTTAAAGCTAAATGTAAATTCTTCCTTTTTGGAGAGGATATAAAATGACCTGGACAGTTCAACTGGTTAAGTTAAACTCCCATCGAAAAAATTAGCATTGGCAATTTTAAATGTGTCAGAATTTTCTTCGCAGGGAAAGGGAGCATGTTCAGACAGAGCTCCGCGGGTAACATAGAAATAAAATATAAAAGCAATCTCTACAAAAATATACAGAATTTAACTTTTTTTCAAGAATACAGTATGAAGATAGAGGATAGAAATGTTTCATGGTAACATACCACTTCAAAAGGTGCCATCTTAGTCTTAAAGGTTTTGATGGGAAAAAATAGAAGCATCTCCTTTAGTTTTAGAGCTTTTTTTCTTAAATATGCAATAAATCTTCAGTAGAGGGAAACTAAACTGTAAGAACTAACAAATGGTACAAACGCTTCTGAAGCAATATATCTGAGAACAAAGGAACAGTACAAAATTCTATGAGGATGCAAATGAATGCTTCTTTCTGTAGAGAATTGGACCCAAGCAAATTTCACAGTTCATTAAATGTCCCTGACCCTACCATTTTTTCCTACATTCAATACGGTGTCAGGTAAGCT